>NC_137828.1:36327982-36462906 GCF_963921795.1 Nannobrachium achirus | reverse complement strand
ATACTTACAGTACATACTCGCCATAGGACAAATAGCTTAAATAGCCCATCTACAAGCTCACAACGTGTTACGATGCAACAGGTTGTGAGTTTGTAGATCTGATATTTTGGCAATATACATTTTCAATAAATGTATTAGTGTGCTTTACAATGTTAAAGTTACAGGATAATAGACTCTGTATGACATTATGTTTGACTGATATCACATGGATTTCATACAGGAGGCAGACGGTAGATCTTAGTCTTTTACTACCACAAAAACAGCCTCATTGCACGCACACACGCACACACACACACACACACATACACACCCTTGCCACCCCTCCCCCGCAAGGTTGGGAAACACATAAAAAATGCCAAAAATAAATCCTTAAAAACAACAAGTGTTATCTGTGAATCTGTGAGTCAGGGCCTTCTCAGGCTGCTGTCAAATAGGAGGTGGAGAAGTTCACTAGCTTGTGGTAAATGTCTCTGAGTTGAGCCCACAGCCTCTTGGCCCCAGGGTTCTAATTGCATTCTGCTGTGCTGGGCGAGATGGGACCTATCATGTGACACTCTTCTCTACCTCCCCCCCCCCCTCTCTCTCTCTCTCTCTCTCTCTCTCTCTCTCTCTCTCCCAACTAACCCTTAACTCTCTCTACTACCCCTAGAACTTCGTCGGAGAGTTCTGTCTTTCCGAAGTGCAGCATTCCGAACTCTAATTCGGGGTAATGCTTTTCAGAAGTTGCGAGTGACGCCATTTTGTAGTTGAATCGGACCTTTCCGACGAAAGGTTCGGTGGTTGGAGACAGTATGGAAAGGCCTTAAAGGAGTAGTTCACCCCCAAAATGACTTTTTTTCTATTGATTATTCACGCCATGGAGACTTGAATTCATGGATATTTTTTTGTTTTTGTCGTATACCTATAATATAATAATTTTCAGTCATTTTGGGGGTGAACTACTCCTTTAACTCATATGATCCAGCGCTCTCTCTCTCTCTCTCACACACACACACACACACACACACACACACACACACACACACACACACACACACACACACACACACACACACACACACACACACACACACACACACAGTGTTACATCACTGATCAACTGATCATGTTTTTCTACAGCACACTGAACCTAAGCCAAGGCTCAGTCAGCATGTCAACCCATTGACCCTCCCAGAGGAAGGTCACGTGTCAGTGCTCCTCCTCACAAGCCACACTTTACAGCAGTCTCAAACATTTGTGTGCCAAGGAAGTGAAGGAACCCCCGAATTGATATGTATTCGTCCGCGGAAACCCCATCTAAGCTTATGTGCCAGTGACCAAGATTTGTGTAAAAATAAATATATTATTCAAAATCGTCCAAATCTTTTCAAGAGTTTTCTGAAATAGCAGATGAGACACTCAGCTTCCCTTGTACATCTATTTTAGAAAAATATCAAACTTTTCTGCCTGTCAGTGACGATATGCTCATCTGCTACAGGTGCTTATTGTCGTCGTCGGGTAGAAACCTTCTATGTCCAAAACCGTTTTGTATGTATCATTTTAAAAATGATTTAATTGTGAGGCGTTGTGTGCTTGTAGATCGGCTATTTTCACTAGTTTTGTGCAACAGTCTGATATGATGAGGCTGGGCTTTAATTTACGGGGGAAAAAACTTGGAGATACAAGGTATCTGCTGGACAGTGACGTTATGGACCCAGCAGCCCCCTCCCCTGGGCCTATTCCTTCATGGTCTGATGAGACAAGTGGAAAAAAGGACCATTTCTCTCTTCGTCTTTCCGCCTCTACTCAGTCCTCATCGCTCTTTCTCGTTTTCCCATCAGCGCAACGACTCTCTGGAGAGCAGCTGGGTACTTAACCAGGCTAAAAGGATATGCATTATTCACACACACACGGCCCTTTCCCCACCCACGTGTACGGCAGTGGCGAAATCAGGAGTCATCTGAAAAACGAAGAGTGATTAACATTCAAAAGCTTCTGGGGCACGCGGCAGTCTCCGGTTCGATTCCCGACCGGCTGGACTATTTGCCGCAAGTCACTCCTCTGCTCTCTCCATTATTTCCCGACTCTCTACACCAGGGGTCTTCAACGTTTTCAAAACAAGGACCCCTTAGCTGAGAGAGAGATGAAGCAGGGACCCCCGCTATACATATTGTATAAATGCGTGATGCAGATTTTCATCGATTTCATAGCTAGATTCATAGAATTGTTTGACAGCACTGTCATAAGTCTATGTTAGATTTGTGTTTTTAGTTAACTTGACCTTTCACTCTGTACTTGGTCTGCTCTTTTTTACCTCTACACCAAACTATTTGCCGAAAATAGCCGATCTATCAATTTGGTGACCCCCTGTATTAACTCTGAGGACCTCCTAGGGGTCCCAGACCCCCTGTTGAAGACCCCTGCTCTACACTGTATATACTATCAAACCAGTAAGACTCCCTAATCGGGAGATAAGCGACCGTCAGGTCGCAGCGTGATTTTAGGCCAAAATGTGTAGGAGCAGTGTCCAAAAATGTGTTTGAAAAGATTGGCCTGATGGTGGCGCTATATGGGACAGATCCATGTTGATGAGATGAGTGTAGACATACTGTGTACCGATTTGCGTGATTTTAGGGCAAAATCTGTAGGAGCAGTGTCCAAAAATGTGTTTGAAAAGATTGGCCTGATGGTGGCGCTATATGGGACAGATCCATGTTGATGAGATGAGTGTAGTCATACTGTGTACCGATTTGCGTGATTTTAGGGCAAAATCTGTAGGAGCAGTGTCCAAAAATGTGTTTGAAAAAATCGGCCTGATGGTGGCGCTATGTGGGACAGATCCATGTTGATGACATGGGTGTAGACATACTGTGTAGCGATTTGCGTGATATTAGGGCAAAATCTGTAGGAGTAGTGTCCAAAAATGTGTTTGAAAAAATCGGCCTGAAGGTGGCGCTAAATGGGACAGAGCCATGTGGATGACATGAGTGTAGAGCAAGTGTGTACCGATTTGCGTGATTTTAGGCCAAAATCTGTATGAGTAGTGTCCAAAAATGTGTTTTAAAAAATCGGCCTGAAGGTGGCGCTAAATGGGACAGATCCATGTTGATGAGATGAGTGTAGACAAAGTGTGTACCGATGTGCGTGATTTTAGGGCAAAAATTGTAGGAGCAGTGTCCAAAAATGTGTTTTGTAAGAATCGGCCTCATGGTGGCGCTAGAGGAGGGCCATGTGAGAATTGGGTGGAGGTTGTGGTTTGGCAGCCAAGGAGTGTGTGTGCAAAATTTGGCATGGATCGGAGCAACGGTTGCGGAGATATGAGCAGGGCAAAAGTGTGACGTGTGACAGACTGACTGACAGACTGACTGACTGACAGACAGACTGACTGACGGACAGCTGGTCGAGGTTTTGATAGTAAATGCGACCTGACGGTCACAACTAGGGATTTAACAAGGTCTGGAACTTGGTTTCGAAGAGAGCTTTTCACACAATTTCCTGAGGCATGACATTTATATTTATATTTTATGTGCCACACCTGTTATTATAGTATATTGTTCTTTGCTATAATATTTTTTTCCCTAGAAACCGCTTAGCTAGTCCATTTCGTCCATTGACTCGAGCCGTCAAAATGTTAGTGCTACAAAGGTTAGGCTAAGTGGGTGCTGTGCACAGCTTGCACGCGTTTGGGTCACAAAGCAGCGAGTGTATGGATGGCTGGGTTCATAGTCATATGCTCAACATAAAAACATGAATAGATTTACAGTCCCAGTCCATCTTCTCTTGGATCACTGGCCATGTAACCTTCAGTTGAGCCAATGACTTCATCTCCTCACGGATTCAAATGATTCACTTGACCTTTAACGGGGACAAAGAGGCCGAACGTGTCCTTCATATGGGTCATCAGTCTGACCTGACACACAATACAATTCACAATCCACTTCCCGCCCTTCCACTGCAGCGAGCCCCAGAATCAAGGCGGAAGAGGGTGTCGTAGAGTTTATGTTATCATGATTGATTAAGTAACGTCAATAACAGTAGTAGATATTATATTGTCATGATTGATTATGAGTGACGTTAGTAAGAGTAGATTATGCTGTATCATGCATTGAAGACAACATGATGTACTGTACTGTAAGATGTTTTCCTAGGTTGATAGAGATTGTTTATGTTACAGCTTGTCCTTGCAATGCCAGTATAACTATGGTTTGATTTCCTTTGCTTAGGGCAGAATCTCGGTACCACAGGCCTGTGGTACTTCTATGTACACAATCACTTGTACTATTCATTGTATTAAACCACCACCACCACCTTATCCTTTGCCTCTGACACTTCTTTATTTACGTCTTACTGACAGAACGTGAATTCCACCACAAGGGTGACAAAGATTCTATTTTTTATCTTTTGGCAGAGCATTAAAGTCCTTGTATAAACAGACTTTTACCAGTGTACATATTGGGAAAACATAACAAATCGTTGGGGAGAAAGTGGGAAGAGAAATCCCAGCACGAGCCTCAAGGTGACAGGCATCAACATCAACAACAACTACACAGCGAAATCAAGGACCGTTTATCGGCCAGAGTGTAAGAACCTTTTAATACCAAAAAAGAAAACGTACTGCATAAAAGATAATCAAGAAACCAACTGGTCAAACATTGGCCACATTTTCAAATAATATAAGAAAGAGGCAAATATTTGTAAAATAGCCATTCTACAAGCTCACACTGACGCTGTAACCTTGTCGATTTGCTATTTTCACAATATTTATCTGTGGAACCGAGTCAAACTAAATGCATGGCCTCAACTCCTACAATTCCAATTTCCAAGTGCTTGTCAGGATGAGGGGGTCACCAGTTCAAATATGATTATTTCGAGGGTTCCCCAGTTCAAATAGCCTATGATTATTTTGTGGGGTCGCGAGCTGAAAAGTCTGAAAACCACTGGTGTACAGCATAAGGTGGTCTTACCTGTGGATTTGTCCATTCTTATGAAGGTACTCCAGGCCTTCGAGCACCTCCTTGAGCATGGTGGCTATGCTAGCCTCGTCCAGGACACCTGCCTTGTGCTCCCCCCGCGAGATGATGTGCTTGATCACATCCAGCACGGAACCTGGCCCACGCAATCACAAAGGCAAGAGAGAAGAGAAAAGGAGAATAATAAGACACAATACAAGCCACAGCCAGACCTGAGGCCGAGTCAAACATGTCCTCTAAATACTAACAGTTTGAAAGAACGTATGTTTCTATATCAGTGGCTCTCAAACTTTTTCATGTAAAGGAAATATGTATGTATATACCGTATACCAAGGGTCTTCAACAGGGGGTCCTCAGAGTTACTACAGGGGCCCTCCAAATCTTTGTGTGATAGAAACTTCTTTTCTCTTTTTTATATCAACCACTTGAACCCTAGTGTCCATCATATATTCCAAGAACTTAAGCCAAAAATAGCAGAGCTAGACGCGAGGCGTTGTGAGCTTGTAGTTCGGCTATTTTCAGCAAAGAGGTCTGCTGTAGAGGGGAAAAAGAGCAGACTAAGAACAGAGTGAAAGGTCAAGTTAATTTAAGTGGTTAAATATCTGAAATTGACATGAATCCAAAATATACTGAGGATAGTGCTGTCAAACAAAGAAACTATATGGAATCTCTGAAAAGGTTGTGAGGGTCCCTGCTTCATCTCTCTCTCAATTAAGGGGTCCTTGGCCTGAAAACGTTGAAGACCCCTGCCGTATACTCCATATGTATTTGGCCACCGACCCCATCTCAAAATATTTTGTTCCAGGGAACCCCAGAATCAAAGATTTTAGTTAAAATGTTTGTTTAAAAAGATTTTCACACATTTTCACGATTTTTCAAAAAGAACAGATCTACAAGCTCATAACGCGGCACGATGTGACGCACTTTGAGAGTGAGGCGTGTTGCTGACTTTGATGAGACACTTGGGAGTAGTTGTCTTTCAGTCGACCTCTGGGAGTATGGTGGCGCACGTGTGTACATCGTGAGAATTTCTGAGAAACATCTTTGTTTGTGTCTGGTAATTATGAGGCGACCCTCCACAGCCAAGCTCCCGCATGGAGGAGAATGTCACTGCAGGGCTCTCCTCTACACCAGGCCTACAGTAACACTCACAGAATGATTCATAAAACACTTCCTTCCTAGTGTGCTGGCAAACATTCAAACTAAATATCTCCCACAATCTGTGGTTGCTGCTCATGTCAATTAGATTATGTGAAGACACGATATGAGAAAACAATGGTATCTTATTTTAATTTCATTTATATAAGAGGGTCATCTTAAGAATGTTGAATTGTAAACGTTCCCACAACCTTTTAATTTGGGCCTAAAAAAAGAAGCTATAAGGGAGGAAGAAATGATTATCAGGCTGAGATCAGCATGGGAGAACTGCGGAGGCCGGAGGAATCTTGACTCTCTGAATGATTAGTTGATTGACTGACTGTTCAGACGCTAGCAGTGGTGTAAAGTACTCAAGTCAGGGTTCCCACACATCATTCTTTACCAATTAATTTCCAAAACTTTTCCAAAACTTTTCCAGAATATTTAACCAGATTTCCAGGACTATATAACAATAATTCAGCTCAATAACGAGTCACTTACTCCTATGCGCAATGCCCAAAGACAAGTAGTGTATGCCAGTGGTTCTCAACCTTTTCAGGCCTTGATCCCCGAAATAATCATATTTGAACTGGGGACCCGGCACCCTGACGAGCACTAAGAATTTTATTGTGAAAATAGCCGATCTACATGCTCGCGTTGCGAGGCGTTGTGAGCATGTAGATCTGCTATTTTCACAATTTCTGCCTCTAATATTTGACAATTTGGCCAATGTTTAATTTGTCATTTCAGAGGTATTAACAAAATTAATAACCAAAGACAATGCATAGCAATTTTTTTCCAGGACCCTTGATCAATTCCAAAACTTTTCCAGTACTGGAAAAATATTTTCCAAATTTCAAAATATTTCCAGGAATTTCATGACTGTGGGAACCCTGTCAAGTACTGTACTGTACTTTTTTTTTTTTTTTTACTTTACTAGAGTATTTCCAATTTTCAATATTTTTACTTCTACTCCCCTACAATTATTTGACAGCTTTAGTTGCAAGTTACTTTGCAGATTTATTTTAGATTATTATCACAAAACATACATTTTACCACTCCAGCCCTACATTATATATATTTTGGCCATTTGAAAATGGCCGATCTACAAGCTCACAATGCATCGTGATGATGTGACTCATTGTGAGTTTGTAGACTTGAGTAAAATGTTGTACTTCTGTTGCACCACTTGTTGATTGACTGACTGTTCCTTGTTTAACTCTCAAATACCTGGAAAGCACCCGAGTCGCGTTAGATTGTAACCACTTTGACCATTATTGTATGCTTTAACTTTAGAAAAATAGCAGATATACAAGCTCAGATCTGCTATTTTTGAAGAATCGTGAAAAAGTGTGCAAGTCTTTGAATATCTTTGACCCGATCTTTGACCCGATTTCTAAATCCTTCCTCTAAATCATGCTGTTCTCAAACCTTTTCATGTCTAGGACCCCCAAAATTACAGGTATTTGGCCACGGACCCCCATCTCAAAATATGTTGTCCCAGGGACCCCCCAGAAGCAAATATTTGAGTTACAAATGTTCGCTTTTAAATAGATATATTCAAAGACTTGCAAAGAAAAATCGAGATTTTTCAAAAATAGCAGATCTACAAGCTCGCAGCGCGCGCTGTGAGCTGTATATCAGTATATCTGCTATTTTTCAATGGTTAAAGCAGTCAATAATCCTAGGCCTAAATGGGTTAATTCATACGCTAAGGGGCTGACATGGCGCCCGGCTCTGGAACTGTGTGGGCACAGCTCGGTCGGAGCCCAACTTGACGGGGCATCATGTGTCCCCTCGCCAGGCAACAGCCGAACAAAAAGAAGCTCTCTGTCTGGGGAAGAAAAAGCAGCCAGACGTTCCATTTTCTGTCAAGCCTCCCAGAAATAGACCCAAAGAGGGGACAGTCTTCAGAGCGGAGGCGCCTAAGATGTAGAAAACACACCTCAGAATTCACTGTGGGAGGGAACGAAGCGAGACAAATTAGCAGGACAAAGATGACGAGCACAACATTTGCAGGCTGAACGTGGTGGCATCTTTGTGGTGTTAGTTCTACACACACACAAACATTACACTCACACATCGTCTTTTCCCTTACGTACGAGCTCACACACACACACACACACACACACACACACACACACACACACACACAAACCAGGGAAAGGGGGAAAGGGCCTTTTCAAGGTCCTGAAATGCTGTCCTCGGCTTGGGCCCGCTGCCAAGATTGAGATTCTGCCACTTGCCGAGCGAAGGCAGCGAGCCAGCAGGCCAGTGTTGTTGGTAGCAGGACATTTATCTGCTCAGTCCGTCTAGGACCAGGATGCTGTCTCTCTTTCTCCTGCGACGCTCAATAGAGCACTCATTGCAAAACGTCCACTGGGGCCAATGATGCGGAGCCACCGTCCGAGGCCAGACAGGACAATGTTATTGCAGGGGGAGGGAGGGAGGGAGGGGGACAGAACGTAGGTGGGGCAAGGAAGAAGCTGATGCTGGGGTTCAACGAGTTCCTGGCGCAGTGACGATGCACTCAGACCATGATTCAGCTCAGTGGCCGTGAGAGAGGGGAGGGGGGAGGGGGGGCCTAGGTGAGCCCGTCCTAGCAGAGGATGGAGGAAGAGAGTGTGTGTGTGTGTGTGTGTGTGTGTGTGTGTGTGTGTGTGTGTGTGTGTGTGTCTGTGTCTGTGTGTGTGTGTGAGAGAGAGAGAGAGAGAGAGAGAGAGAGAGAGAGAGAGAGAGAGAGAGAGAGAGAGAGAGGGAGAGAGAGATAGTGAGCCTGTGTGTGACAGCTCCTTTGAAGCCACGTGAAAAAAAAAAAAAAGCCAGCTCGCTAGCTATTGCTCTGTTCTCCGCTCCCCGTACTCTTGACGCTTCTGCATCTCTCTCTGATCTTCATCTCCCTGTCTGAGAGGAAGGAGAGGGGAGGGGAGGGGGGGTAAGAAATGATTTGACAGGTAGAATGAAACGCAGATGAAGTGTAGCCGAAAACGCGCCCGCTTGGCACCGACTGCTGCTGCGGTAAATTAAAAGATGCAAAGAGCATTTACCGTGTTGAGTGCGGACCGTTTCTACAGACAGTCAGAGAGTCTGCACCCGTCTGCCCTCATCTTAATCACCTGACAGAGTAGAGCACGCTCAGATCAGGACTTCTGTCCCATAGTATTTGAACAAGCAAGCAGCTGCCATCACTGCAGAAATCCAAAGGGTGTTGAGAGGGTCAATTCTTTCACCCTCGGAGGTAAATTGACACTCATTTCTGAGTGACGTGGGTCTATAAAGCCCAACGAGCGACACGAGCGACACGAGCGACCCTAACCCGGTGAAGTGATAAAGTGTTGCGCTTGTTCATCCTTTTTAGTCAGTCAGCTACAGGACCCTCGAGCTGTGAACGAAGACGATATGAAAATGACATGCCACGATTATTGCGATAAACGCTATAATCACGAAAATCAAAATATGCTTAAAACGAAAAATATCACTTTTGTTAAACCACTTGAACCCCCCCGCAATGCCCACATTCCTATTCTGGGGAAACATTCAACTGCCCTACAAAGGCAGAGTGCAGTAACTACGTAGAAGAATTTCACCAAAAAATGTAACAGCTGATCAGCCAAATGAGATAAAGGCATAAAAGTGATATTACACTGATTGTATATCTGTTCTTGAGGTAATTGTTCATCCTCCCATATCATGAAGGCTAATTTGACCTTTGGGCGACACAAATAAGTTGGTGTGTCCGAAAAACGTTGTTACTGCACTCTGCCTTTGTAGGGCATGTTCACAATGAACGCAACAATGAGCTTGCCTTGTACATCTGCCATTTTTGCTGAATCGATGTGTGTAGAGTGAAATAAGAGCATACCTATTTACAGGTCGGTTTTATCAAGTACAGAGGGTTTAAGTGCTCTGAATTTGCAGCTCAACAAAAGCTAACGGAGGACGATTTACACTATTTTTTTATGTATCCTTTTTTTGAAGATTTCTGTGAAATCTGATATTAAATGAGTGCACTTTGTAATTTGCACTTTTGAATACTTTAAAAGTAAGTACTCCAGTGCTTTAACTCAAGTACAAATTCAACTGAGGAACTTTCACTTGTAGTGGAGTAGTATTCGACCAGAGGTGTCTATGCTTTGACTCATACGTTCTGGATTCGAGTAATTAAGTCCACCGCTGTTACGCAGACACAGCGGCAGTGTGTGAATTACCTCAGGCCATGCCGGGATCTATAAATGCCACGGATGTCAGCTTCTCTCAAACTCAGCTGATTGAACTTTTTATGCCTCATTACTTTGTTCCGACACACCGCGCACCAGCCGACTGGGTGCACGTTCTACTGTTCAAAAGGTTTCGTTTTGCGTAGGGGGAGAAAACTACTTCTGCTAAAGCTGGCTTTGAATGGTGCATGCCTGATCCCTCCCCCCCCACCCCAGGGAAGGGCTTATCTACCGTAAATCACACAGCGATTATATCAGCTGAACTCTTGACATTAAATACCGCCACAGTACAAAATGCAAATTGACATGGAAATGTCAAATGATCGTTCGGTTTCATTCAGCTTAAAGAGACCCAGTCAGACAGAAGGCAGATTAGCCACACTGACTCACTGGTGGTGATACTGTGTTAACAAGGGCTGTCACAATTGTTACATAATAATCGCCTAATCGCAATTATTTAAGATAGGCCTAATCGTAATTTTTCTGTGCATAAAAACTTCAACGACAGAAACGCGATTAAATCGTTAATCGCAATTATCCGAGCGACAATTAATTGTCAAGCTAAATGTAATTATTCTGACAGCCCTAGGAGAATGGTTTTAAGAGCAGAAGCCAAGTGTGCTAAAGGCCAACGGGGGGGGGATGCCAAGGGAGTGGTGGTGGCAGTGGGCGTGAGCAGGCACCGGGACAATGAGGGGTGGGAAAGATTCGAGAGCCTCACCCACCCAGACACAATCCAGGCTGAGGCAGACTGATGGGATAATTAGACATCCCCCCAAAAAAACAAAAAAAACAACAACGATTGAAAGAATGTGAAGGAACGAACTCCACTGAAAATTGAAACTGGTCACACGGTTGTGTAACATGTGTATGTGGTGTGTGTGTGTGTGTGTGTGTGTGTGTGTGTGTGGGGGGGGGGGGGGGGGGGGGGGGGGGGCGTCAACAATGCATGACAGGAAATTAAATATTAAGGGAATCTGACTGTTTAGAAATGTGTTGTCTTTCTTCAGGTCATTAAACACACCAGGGGTCTGGGATGCAACAGTTATAGTCGGGGACCCAGTCCCCAAAATGGGAGGGGACCTGTGATTTTCTGCCGTACTTTTTATTTCTGTTTTATCTATTAGTTTGGTCATTAAGGTCCACAGAATGAGAGGCCTGCTCTGCCGGAAACATCGCGAAAAAAAGTTATGGCCATTTGTATATTCACTGTCCCATTGACTCCACTAGAAATATTAAAAACATTAAAAACATCTGCTTTAATTAGCATGTGAGGGGTCAAATTAGGGGTTCTTCATGATTCTGAATCCATTGCAAGCATTTGTTTTGCATAAAAAACATTGCTTGGGTTACTTTTCGGCAGCCCAAAACTGTGAAAAGTGGAAAAAAAGAGATGACTCATCACTTTTGACTGTTTTGGGGGGTTGATATCTTGCCCAAGGAATGTTTTTCATGCAAAACAAATGCTTGCAATGGATTCAGAATCACGAAGAATCCCTAATTTGACCCCTCACATGCTAATTAAAGCAGACTTTTTTTCTTTTTTTAATATTTCTAGTGGAGTCAATGGGACAGTGAATATACAAATGGCCATAACTTTTTTTCGCGATGTTTCCGGCAGAGCAGGCCTCTCATTCTGTGGACCTTAATGACCAACCTAATAGATAAAACTGAAATAAAAAGTACGGCAAAAAATCACAGGTACCCCTCTTTTCTTTGAGCTTTTGGCCATGTGGGTCCTCGACTATTATAATATATAAATCAATTAATTGAGTTTCAAAATTACCGATCTACAAGCTCAAAGAGCATTGCATCGTGAATCGTGATGCATGGTGATCTTACAGATCAGCTATTTTGGCTAGTTTTGCATGACACTGTTGTACGACAAAGTATGATATAGGGGTTAAGTGGTTAATCAGACTAAACAATTTAAGTCCATTAAAAAAACTCAATTCACATGTCTTTGTGTCGATTAGTTCAAATACTATATCATTACTTGACCAATTGGTAAAGTAACCGAAAGAATAAACGCCAGAAAATCATCGATGGTTGCAGGCAGCCCAAAATTCAAGTCATCAAACCCTCAAAAACTCAAAACGCCACGAGACGATGGCCACGTTACAAATCCATTCCTCGCAGGCTTTTCATATGCTAAATTCAGACGGGCTATTAACAACCAGCGTTGTAACCGCATCCCACTTTGACTGGCGTTCATTCAGTGCTGGCAGCGCCGACTGTGGGTTAGCGAGGCTGCCCATTAGTCTCCTGGAAACACATTCCTTTTCCTCGCTTTGGTATGACTCACTCTGTTCCCGTGGGTAGCTCCATGGATCTCCTGAGACAGTGGTTGGAAAGTAACTATGTACATTTCGTCACTGTCGGGAAGAAACCTTGTATCTCCCAGTTTCAAATGTGTACGTTTTTTTCACGAAGTAAAGTCCTGCTTCATCAGACAAGGCTGTCGCACAAAAGTAGTGAAAACAGCCGATCTACAAGCACACAACGCCCACCGCGAGGCGTTGTGTGCTTGTAGATCGGCTGTTTTCACTAGTTTAGTAAAAAAAAAAAATGATAAAAACGAACGGTTTTGGACATACAAGGTCTCCACCCGACAACGACGATTTACTCTAGTACTGTTACTTGACTACCATTTTTAGGTACCTTTATACTAACTGGAGTATTTCCAGTTTTCAATACTTTTACTTCTACTCCTCTAACATCTCAGTGACAAATATTGTACTTTTTAATCCACAATGATTATTTGAAAACTTTAGATACTAGTAAGTTACTTTTGTAGATTTTGATTATTAGTACAAAGCATACAGCCCTATTTAAATTTGGCTATTTGAAAATAGACGATCTACAAGCACACAACATGCGACGTGTTGTGTGCTTGTAGATCTGCTATTTTCAAAACATCTAATATGTGACAACTTGTGAAATGCGACATTCTGCATAATGAGTATTGAGTAGCCTACTTTTACTTTTGGCACTTTAAGTATATTTTGATATATCTTTGTACTTTTACTCAAGTACATTTTTGATTACCAGACTATTACTAGTAACAGCTTGTTTCTATATTGCAGTATTGATACAGTACTTAAAAAGAAACTGGAGTACTTTTTTCCAGCACTGGATCTCCATCCAGCCAGTGTGGGCCACTGGGCCGGGGTCAGCTAATGACAGGTTATGTACTACTGTAGGGCTTCAATGGAACACTTGTTCACACAGCTCACATTCAGAACAGGATTTTCTTGAAAAGCCCTACCCCTTAATAACACCTACTGTACTGTAGCGCCTACCCCGGGAATATGGGGTGAGGTGGGGTGCTGTCAGGGGTTCCCTTTTCAGGCCGCAACCCCCAAAATAATCATATTTGAACTGGGGACCCCCCACCCTGACGAGCACTAAGTTGACATTACATTTCGTACAACACGCTCTATTGTGAAAATAGCTTGCAAGGTGTTGTGAGCATAAGATCGTCTATTTTCACAATTTCCGCCTCTAATATTTGACAATTTGTCCAATGGCCTAATTTGTCATTTTAGAGGTATTAAAAAGTCAGATACCCTCTATACACTTATACTGTACGTTGGTTTGTTTACTGTTGAGTGAGAAAACAATGTTTCACATAAAGCTAATCATCTGGGGACCCACAGCTTGAGAACCACTACTCAACTGTATGTGAATGTGATCCTGACCGCTGGATTCAGAAACCTTGAATGTCCATTTCTTGTCCTTTCTTGTTGATACTTTTAGCACCCACAGACCCACTTTCAAGCTATTATACAGTAGGTGAACATTTTGAAATGAAATTTGAAAAAAATGATAATAATCAAAACAACCATATCTACAAACTCCCTATTTTTGCCCAACGCTGTTTTTTAAATGTAAAATGACCAGCCAATATCATTCATTTCTAAAAATAGAAAATAAAATAGGAAAATGAAATATGGAATATGGAAAGTCAAGGTTTCTGCCTAACCCCCAGTGAGGACATTCTACTTCTCTATGCTCTTCTAGTAACTCCATGAGTTTATCTGGTGTGCATCTGGTAACAGAATGAGAGAATGCTGCTGAGCAACCAGGGAATAAATATGCGGTCCGACATAATTTTCTTTATTCTTTTCATGGAGAATGAGCGCTGTCGGAATGCACCCTGCTACCTTGTCATACAGCACTTTACAAACCACAGCTGTCATGGTAAAACACACATGTCACGGATGTGATGGATTAACTCCCGGCCTGCCAATCCTCTTGCAACAGCAGAGGGCATATCAGGCTGGCTAGCTGCCTGGCTGGGTGTGTGGGGTCCAGAAGCCCAAAACCTAAAGCAGGGGTCTTCAATAGGGGGTCCTCAGAGTTAGTACAGGGGGGGGGGTCGCCAAATCTTTGTGTGATAGGATCATGTTTTTTTTTTAGCGGTGGTAAACTGCTCCTAAGAGTGGCTGTGCGTGTCTCTGTAGCCTTTTTCCTCAACGTTTTGCCATAGTAAAATGTGTGTACGTAGCATCATGTTTGTCTAGTGATGTCATATGTCATATGTCTGTAGCCTTTTTCCTCAGCGTTTTGCCATGGCAAAACGTGTGTGTGTAGCATACCCTGTACATCCTAGACTCAAATCCTAGTCTGAAGACGCTATGCAAGCACGACCACCGCTCACTTCACATTGGGTGTGATTTTTTATTTACTTTAACAATTTGAACCCTAGCATCCCTGTTCTGCCCTGTGGAGTGACTAACTGTAAACCGGGCCTCATTTGAGCCCTGTCTCCATGGTACAGTAGATGTTGGCACGACAATCATTCAATTACGCCGCACAATAAAACTCAACATCAAGGGCCTCCGTTTTACCCAGGCGGGGGCGTCTAAGTGGCTGTCTGGCCCCCGTCGAGCTGTATGTGGGCGGTCTTCTCTGGCGTGGCTTGGGCGGTAGGGATGGGACGATACGTGATATTATCGCTTATCGTGATAAAAAACACTCACGATAACCGTATCGTGGAGATTCAATTAATCGTGATATCGTCCTCAGTCATGCACTGGGATCAATGGTATTTATAATATACGTACTTGATACAGTCTTTTTTTCACCCGATCAAATGTCTTTGCTAAAAATAGCAGAGCTTGTAGATCTGCTATTTTTTTGGCAAATGTTCCGTCCCAGGATAATGGATTTTGATTATCGTGATGATATCGTAAATCGTGATTTCTTTTGTCACAATAATGGTGATATGACATTTTGATATCGTCCCATCCCTACTTGGTGCAGCCTGGTTCCAGCTGTACGACGGCTTGCCATGTGGCTGGTGACTCACTCAAGTGGATCTAAGAGAGCCAGGCATGCCACCTGGGCACACACACACTATCTGTTACAGTGGGACTCTGTGGACACAGCTAGGGGCCTGGGAAGGGGGCGGCTAGTGGGCGGCTGATACCCACTGTTGAGTGTGTGTATTTATTAAAAGAGAGGCTGAGAGAAAGAGGAAGAGAGAGGGGCGGGGATCACTCGGCACTTTGGAAATGAATGCCCATTACCCCCATCAGACTGTCTTCATGTCAGAGTGAGCGGAGCACACCACCTCGCCTTCACTGCACTCTTGGCACCGCAGGCTCTAATCTCTATGCTCTCTGTTTAACTCCATGAGCCCACCAAGATCAGGGTTTGAAAGCACCCATTTACCTCAACCACTGGTTGAAAACCACCGCTCCAAACCATTGCAATGAGCAACTCTCATCCAAGTCCGTCCCCACCCGCGCAAAAGCCCCAGCTAAGATTCCCCGCAGACGCGGAAATACCAATCAGCAAAATATCCAAGAGCTTTTTTTTTTGGGGGGGGGGGTAACTCTAGGCAGGCTCTACTGCTGTATCCTGTATCCCTCCTCTTCAACTTCGCCTCACCTCGCACCGTGTTAATTGCAGCGCTGCCACGGGGGTGCTGTAATGCCAACCCGTGGTACCCTGTTATTATCCCTGCCTAGTTATTGGCCTCCCACGCTGCATGGGGGCCCCGGCATAGAGAGCCGCGGTGCAAACACACACACAGACATAACAATGAGGATCAGTGCCTGTCACATTCCCCACAATCACACACAGTCACACATCCATCAGCTAGAGCCAGCCAGCTGCCCCGGCACGCTCTACTTTCTCTGTTAGTCGCTACGAAACAGTGCCCGTCACTCACCTCAACCGCTGTCCTGTGTCTAACCCAGGGGTCCGGGACCCCTAGGGGGACCTCAGCGTCACTACAGGGGGGCCGCCAAATCTTTGTGTGATAGGATCATGTCTTTTACATTAAAGGGCCAGTTCACCTCTGGGACAACCAGATCTTATTCTATTGTTGTTTGGGACAAGATCAACACAATCCTTATTTTTTGTGTTCAATCTGTGTTTTGAGATATTTTAGTATTTCAGCATGAATGATGATGCATTTTGCATCATATGACATCATCATGCTGCATCATATGATGCAAAATGCATCATCATTCATGCTAAAATACGAAAGCTATCTATCTCAAAACACAGATTGAACATAAAAAATAACTCAGGATTTAGTCCATGGGCCAGACGGGTTGTCGGTATCAAAAAGGTGGCAAAGGTTACCATGCATTTTTGAAAAGCTCTATATCTGTAGATTATATTTTGGTATGATAACCCTTTCTTAGACCCAGCTAAATTGGTGTTATCAGCCGCTAGAGTTGGTCCCATTAACTTTACATTACAGGGAAAAAAAGCAAAAAATTAATCTGCTTTAAGTAGCATAAGAGGGGTCAAACTAGGGGGTTTTCATGATGCTGAATCCATTGCAAGCATCTGTTTAGCACGAAAAACATTCCTGGGGCTAAAACAGCCCCCACAAAAGTGATGACTCATCACTTTTCATCACTAAACCATAGTCTTTTTAGCCCAAGGAATGTTGTTTGTGCAAAACAGATGCTTGCAATGGATTCAGCATCATGACAAACCCCTAGTTTGACCCCTGACACCCCTCTTATGCTACTAAAAGCAGATAATTTTTTTGCTTATTTTCCCTGTAATGTAAAGTTAATGGGACACCAACTCCAGCGGCTGATAACACCAATTTAGCTGGGTCTAAGAAAGGGTTATCATACCAAAATATAATCTACAGATATAGAGCTTTTCAAAAATGCATGGTAACCTTTGCCACCTTTTTGATACCGACAACCCGTCTGGCCCATGGACTAATTGTGTTGATCGTGTCCCAAACAACAATAAAATAAGATCTGGTTGTCCCAGAGGTGAACTGGCCCTTTAACCATTTGAACCCTAGCATCCCAATTCTGAGTGGAACATTAGCCAAAGCGCGAGGCATTGTAAGCTTGTAGATCAGCTATTTTTGCCAAAGAGGTTTGTAGAGGGAAAAGAAGAGCAGAAGTATTTGTCGGTTCAATAGGTTAAATGTCTGAAAATACACATAACTCCAACATGATGACAGTGCTGTTAAACAAGTCTAAGCTGTCCAAGTAAGAAATCTATGAACATTTTAAATCTGCAACACAATTTTATACAATGTGTTGTGGGGGTCCCTGATTCATCTCTCTCTCTCAGCTAAGGGGTCCTTGGCCTGAAAACGTTGAAGACCCCTGGTCTAACCAAACCCAACCTGATTACACAACTCAACAACGTACCTGCCTAGTACCTAGAAAGAGATGAGAAGGAAAAGACACCAACGTAATCTTCTCTACCTCGCAATCCTTGCCCGGCAGACTCATCGCACTCTGTGGCAAATTCACACCGGAAGTTCGGTGAATAACATTGAGAGCCGGCTGGACAGCTCATGAACAAATGAAAAATCGGAATGATAGAGACTTTTATACAGTACTCGTCTCAGGAATTTAAAAGAAAACATGTCACACATTGTTTTCTGCTGTGTTGCTTTTCGGTGTGTACACTGTATAACTTTATAGATGTATCTAAAGAGCACAAAGTACGTTTCTGACTAGCTAGCTAGCAACTAGCTAGTATCGAGACTCCCCGCCATTTCCTGTCCGGAAACCAAATCTCGTGATAGCTCAGAGACAGAAACTATATCTGTCGCTGTTTAGCTGCCTCAATAAAATGATGTACTGTGCACTTAGATAAGCAAGTGATTGTAAAAATACCTGTGATATGTCTTCTTTTATATTCCTGAACCGATTCATAAAAATCGATGTCATCATGTTGATGTGCTAGTATATAGGGGTGTAACGATGCATTTGAAAAACGATTCTATACACATCACGAGACATGGTTGACGATACGATACATGGATCATGGTTCATTCATGGCGATACAATAAGATTCGATTCAATGATTTAAAATCAATATAGTAACTATTTAGCAAAGACATTAAATCTGTGTGAAACGCAGGTTTTTTAAAGGAAAAGATCTATTATTATGGATATAAATAAGTAAACACTGTGATTCGTAACCCATTTAGTGCTCCAGACATGAACAGGTTAAAATGTCCATGCTGCCGTTCGCTTGCTCCGTCCGCGGCCAGTCTCTTATTTTGAAGGCCGGAAGTAGATTGCGCAAACAATTCCTACTTGACGACATTTCTTGACGACCCGGAAGTGATCGTCGTCCCATGCGGGAGCAGTAATGGCGGATCGATGCCTTTCAGCTTGTAATATTTTAGCGAGAATCCAATGCCATCCTTGGCATCAAAAGTGTTTTTTGGAGAAAATGGACATCAAAGATGAGAATGACCGTTGGCTTCCATGTTAAGGGATCACTATTTTGTGCACGTGGATGCACGATGATGAAGAATCGGCGAGTCCATCCGTGCCAGCACTTTCCAACGGACGGTATGGTAAGATTGCCAGCTTTACTGTATATACTAGCCTGACACTCAGCCTGAATTGACATTTCGTTTCACTCCATTATTCAGTCTGAACTTGCTCTGATCTAAGGCAATTTCAAGGATGGGCGTTGCCAAAGAGGCAGCCTTCTGCGATTGGTTCGTAGTGTTGTTATGTGTGGCTGGCTAGTGGCTAGCCTGTTGCTTGCTAGTGCTACTTGCTAACAAAAGAAACAGGCAGAATAGGAGCAATACGAACTAGTAATCAAACACAACATAACATGCCTGCTACTGGTGTTTCATAGCGAGATCGATACGATCGCATTTTACCGCAATTTACCGCATTTTACCGCGATGCGATGCGCGGTACGGTACGGCGGCGGCGCTGGTACTTGGAAACGCACATGAGTTCTGGGAAACCCCCACCCGCGCTGATCACAAGACGCTGATTCACGACGCTGATTCGCCGTACAGATTTTCGAACGAGGAAGGCCTCTTCATTGAGAGCACTTCTAGACCCCTGAATCGCCAAAACAAAAATTTAAAGGGGTGTGGCTAGCGATTCAGGGTCTGGAACTAGGCTATGTATATACAGTATTTTTCACGAGTATACTCGGGATCGGCTACAAATGAGTTAAGCAAATACATGGACATTATATTGCAACACATGGACAAACCCACAACTTGACATGAACACAGAGATTACACACATGTATCGATCGACCAAGAGTAGCTATATGGAATGGAAAAGTAATTCGACCCCTCTTTTAAATTTTCCCTCTTAAAATTGCTAAATACAACGCACAAATACTTAGTTTCCATACAAGGACATTATTTGCATTGCAAAACAATTCGATACCGATTATTTGCATTGTAAACCAATACGATACGATATACAGAGCCAAACGGTACGATATTTGCTTTTACATATCGATATAGTAGATCATTGCAAATTTTAAAAGATTTTTACTATATCGTTACACACCTACAAGTATAGTAACAAGTGAATGTGTGTGTGTGTGTGTGTGTGTGTGTGTGTGTGTGTGTGTGTGTGTGTGTGTGTGTGTGTGTGTGCGTGTGTGTGTGTGTGTGTGTGTGTGTGTGTATGGGTGCGTGCGTGCATGTGTGCGTGTGTAGAGAGATGAGGTTTGAGGTAGTAAATGGACTCTTACCACCACCCAACAGCTTCATCACCAACCAGAGTTCATCCTTTACCACAAATGAGGTGTAGTAGGACACAATGTTGGGGTGATGGCACTGGCTCATGGCCTGGATCTCTTTCTGGAGAGAGGAGAAGATAGAGCGAGAGAGAAAGAGAGAGGGAGAGAGAGAGGGAGGGAGAGGGAGAGAGAGAGAGAGAGAGAGAGAGAGAGAGATGAAGAGAAAGAAACAGCAAAAGGTAGTATGCACTGTGGTGGAAAAAGTACTCAATTATTTTACTTAACTAAAAGTATCAATACTGCAATGTAGTAAATGTTAAAGTCAATACCATTCAAAACAATAAAAACTGGTGGGAGGTGGGAGATATGTAATCATACATTTTTTTTGACAAAAATAATAATAATCTTATAAATATTTACGGCACCAATGAAGACCACCCACTATTTTTTCAGCCTTGGGAGGTCATTATGTGATCGGGGGAGATTTCAATATTGCCCCTGTACCGGATATTGACAGATCAACCCAAGTTGATACAACCCATGTACAAACCAGGAAAATATTGGTTAATTATATGAAAGAACTGGGACTAATTGATGTTTGGAGATCCCAAAACCCAGACAAAAAGGAGTACTCTTGCTATTCAAGTACATATAAAACCCATTCACGAATTGATTTCTTTCTTATTTCTAGGGGGTTATGGACTAAGGTGAGAAAATGCTGGTATAATAGTATAGTAATCAGTGATCATGCTGCTGTATCACTGGAGATCAATATCGGCCAGCTTGAATATTGTCCAAGATGTAGACTGCAAGCTTTTGTCAACTTTGTCGAACGTCGCATTGATACATATTTTGAATTAAATACAGATGAAACCTCAGCTAGTATTAGATGGTAAGCATTTAAAGCTTACATAAGAGGAGAAATTATCAGTTACTCAAGTTCTAAAAACAAACAGCATATCAAAGAGGCTGAGAAAGAAGACAGTGTACAATAACAATGACCATGGGGAATTTATTGATTTTGAGAGCAAGTTTTGATAAGCTAACAACTGATAAAGTAGCAAAAAGTTTAATGAAAACTAAACAGTTATATTATGATCAAGGGGAGAAAGCAGGGACATTATTGGTCTGGAGGATAAAGAAAATGCAATTGATAGTATAAAGTTAAAATCTGGTGACATTTCAATGGATCCAACAGAGATTAACAATTCATTTTCTATAAAGCATTATATAAATCAGAATATACAACAAATAAACAAGCACATTTCTTGATTGGTTACAATTTCAGACTATATCAGAGGAAGAAAAAAGAGAATTAGATGGTCCATAAACGATAAATTACCGTAGTGAAATTATAGGGGGAATAAATAGTGGTAAAGCACCTGGACCAACGGGATACCAATTTAAAAATCACACCCGTGTGAACTGAGCGGTGGTCGTGGAGTCTGTGCAACAGCACTACTGGGTGGGTGCAGCGGGGTTAGTGTGCTTTACAATGCTGTAGTTTCTTCACACACTCTAATTTATTTGACCCTAAAACATTCAGTTTGTTAATAATAATAATAATACTTGACCACACATGCTGACCCACCCTTCCCCCCTGTGTGTGTGTGTGTGTGTGTGTGTGTGTGTGCGTGCGTGCGTGCGTGTGTGTGTGTGTGTGTGTGTGTGTGTGTGTGTGTGTGTGTGTGTGTGTGTGTGTGTGAGAACAACAGCGCCCCTCCCTTAACATGTGTGGTCAGAAAAGGTACTGCAGGCTTGAGGCTACATACACGGACGGCCGGACGGCCGGACGGATACCCACACACACGGCCACGTATAGGAGACGGTGTGACCACCGCTCAAAAAAGGAACACTTCCAGACTCATTGAGATTAGCCACTATAATAGTGACACAAAAACCATATAAACCCTCAATTGAATGCTCGTCATATAGACTGATTAGTTTAATGGGATGTGATATGAAAATCTTATGTAAAGCCCTCTCTACAAGATTAGACAAATACTTACCCCAATTGATTAATGAGGACCAAAAAGGGATATCATAACATTAGAAGAGTTTTAAATATCTTACATGAGAAACGTAATGAAAAAGACACAGCAATGCTATCAGTTGATGCTAGCCAGGCATTTGATAGAATCGAATGGGAATACCTTTTCGATGTTCTACCTAGGTATGGACTAGGCGATACTTTTCTTAAATGGATTAAATTATTATATACAAACCCAGCGGCTGAGATACTAACAAACAGTAATATATCAAAATCTTTCTGTTTGCAACGAACGACAAGACAAGGATGTCCTGTGTCTCCATTGTTATTTACGTTAGCCATTGAACCATGAGATATGGCCGTAAGAGCACATACAGCAATATCAGGCATTAAAATTGGGCCAGTAGATCACCGTATCTCTCTATATGCTGACGATATTGTATTTTTGTGACAAAATCAGAAAGTAGTATTCCTAACCTAAGCAGTCTAATTGAGCAGTTTGGATAGTTTTCTGGATATAAAATCAATAATTCAAAGTCAGTTCTAATGTTCCTCAATACGAAGAAAGACACAATCCTATAATAAGGACTCCATTCATGACAACTACTGAAGGTTTAAGTATTTGGGTATCAAGATTACCCCTCATATTGGGGAAATAGTTCCAGCCAATTATAATCCCTTGGTAGACAAAACAATTGAAACATTAGCCCGATGGTCCAATTTGCCCATATCGATGATTGGAAGAATAAATACTAGTAAGACACCCAAGGGTGGAATGCGACCTCAGGGTGACATGCAACCTCGCCCTAAAGGGCGAGGTCGCGCCAATTCTTGACAATCTGGCCAACCACAGCGTTTCTCTGACGATTCTAGTTGTTGTCATTCTGGGGGGAGTTTGTTCATGTTTTTGTGAGGGTATCAACCCTAGGAGACACGGGGAGAACACGCAAACTCCACACAGAAAGGCCCTATCGCTCACACCCTAGGTTCGGTTGGCGATAGGGCCTTTCTGTGTGGAGTTTGCCTAAACATGGAGATGTGGTACAGAAGGACTCATATATGGGCATAAAAAGTATGTCATGTGACATCACTTCCTGTACAGACAGTCAGACAGACAGCCATTGACTCCGACCTAACAATGGCTACTGTCTATGACGGTAGTCCCATATGACATGATGTACTAGACCAGGGGTAGGCAACCTTAGGCACGAGTGCCAACATTGGCACAGGGGAGGGTGATCACCGGCACACTGGCAGAAGTGTGAGAGAGAGGATTTTTTTATTTTAAAAACAAATCTTTTTTTAAACGTGGTCAATTAAATGAAGTTAAGATCATTTATTGCAAATTACATCTTGCACAAAATTCTACATTCATTAAAAATCTGAACTCTGACTGGGGAGGGAGTCAGGGAGATATATGGGTTATTGCTCTGTGTCTAATGATCGTTATAACAATGTCCTGCCAATCAAAATATGTTAAAATATTTGTCATTATTTGTTTCTTAAACGTGGTCAATTAAATGAAGTTAGCTATTTTATAACAAATTACATCTTGCACATACTTCTACATTCATTAAAACTCTGAACTCTGACTGGGGAGGGAGTCGGGGAGATAGGTGGATTATTGCTCTGGGTCTAATGATCGTTATGTTCTGCCAGTCAAAATATGTCAAAATATTTGTCATTAAAATTTATGTTGACATGGCACACTGACACTCGAGAAAATAAAAACATGGCACTTCATTTCAAAAAGGTTGCTGACCCCTGTACTAGACTATCTCCATATATAGTGTTATCCACATCTCCATGTTTAGGCCAAACAGATTCGCTCCATTTCTCCATGTATAGGTCCAAATGCCCAACATTGAGCTTGACAACAAAACGTTCTTAACACAGCAGCCCCCATATTTACTTTAGAAAATATGTTAAATTCTAAGTACGTTTCGAGTACCGGTTTGATACAAGAGCGAATAAGCACTACACTTCTGGAATCATGTGCGTCGACTTAAAGTTGGATCCAGGCCTAATAACTTTATCTGGCCACCCCGTTGCCACCTCCTTGTTACATTTTCTTTTCTCCAGGTAGATGGACATTCTTTCATGGACATCCTTTCATAGGTGATCTAAGTCCAGCCGCCCGTATCAGATCAGAGGAGGATACCGCACATTGTACCTCATCCATCCTTTCTTCTCTCTCCTTTTGGTATCTTTATCCTCCTCCTTCTTTTTTTCTTTTTTATTCTTCTCTTTTTTTGTCTTTCTTAATCTTGTGTATCCTTCTCTTTTTTTTTGTCTTTCTTAGTCTTGTGTAGCCGCCCCGTACAGGAAGAGATGGGGACTTGAGGTCGCAAGTCAGGACTTGAACCTGTGACGCTGCAAAAGCTGGATTATCAGCCTAGATCTTTGGAACACTACCCTGTGTTCCAGAGCAGCAGTTGATTTTCAGTACTGTGTGGTTCATTTGTTTCTCATTTTGGTATGTTGTCACCTTGACTTTGATTATGAAGACAAGACTTGTTGAGATTACTTTATTCAATATGTCTTCAAATGCAATTTTGTCATTCTCTTTGAAATTTTTCAGTGATTCCTGAGTCATGTTGTGACCCAGCAGTACCTCAGCTGTTTCGTGGAAGCATGTCACCCATTGAACAACTCCAGATTCTTCAATTTTTACCTTCAGCCGAAGTCTGTATTTAACGTTTGGAGAGGTCTTTTCGCATTTGGGACAATAGTAGGATCCCTTTTCCAGGTCTCTAAGTTTCCTGTTGCATCTGTCAGTGGTACACGCTTCATATATGTCCTGTTCAATGTCAACATACCTTCTCCAAAAACATCAATATTGAACTCCATATGTATATGGATACATATATGGCATTTTTATTTTATTTTATCCTTTATTAATAACTAGACCAGGTCAACCTGGTTGTGCCAGACCCCCTGTCTGTCATCATCATTTATGACATCATGCCTTTTGTAGGCATGTCATCATCATGTCATCATCATATATACCCTTTATATAGAAAACCCGGACAGACCGACATTTGCTTATGTAGGCCTACCCATTTCATGGGTCTGGCAAAAATACATGTATGTATCCATATACATATGGAGTTCAATATTGATGTTTTTGGAGAAGGTATGTTGTAAATGTATGCTACTTAGTAAGGGGCCTCGGGTTAGATACTCTTTGTATGGCCTCTGGAGGTCCTTGGCGTCGGTTAGTAGTATGCCCAGCACATAAGATGTGGGACGTCACAAAGCCTGCGGCCATGTAGCATTTTCCATCAGGCTTGTTGGTTTTCACGCTCCAGTGCGGCGTTCATGCGCTGCAAGTCCTTGTCCACAGCCCTACGGTCCTGGTGGCCCTTGGTATTGTTGATATTCTGGAAACGCTGCCATTGACTTGCACCAATTTTGTGAGGATATCAACCCTAGGAGACACGGGGAGAACACGCCAACCCAACCTAGGGTGTGAGCGATAGGGCCCTGACTATGTTATGTCAAAACATGCCCATATGTGGACATTACCAAATATGGGCATTTCCAGATATGTCCTTAATATTGATAACATTGGGACAGGGATCTCCATATATGGGCATAAAACGTATGTTAATTAGTAAAGCCAAGCTTGGGTTTGATGCCTTGGGATTTCTATATTTGGACATAAGTGTATACCCAATAGGTCATCATCTGGAAAGGTAGGGTGTAAATCAGAGTAAAGCAGGCTTTTGAGCTAGTTAGGGCCAGAGATTGATGACATCAGAAATCCCCATATATGGACATAAAGGGATTTTGCTTTTGGGAATGCCCATCTATGGCATTTTAATTTTATTTTATCCTTTATTAACACAACTCGCTGACATCACACTGACATCACAGAGGATACGGACGGTCACGAGGATACGGAAGGAAGGAAGGACACTCAAGCGACACGGTTCTTCAGAGTATATGCGACCTACGGTCGCAAAAAATGTCCATCTTGCCCAAATTTCTATACTATTTCCAAACAATCCCGATGCCACTCCCAAACACCTTTTTTGACAACCTATCTAAAGTATTTAGCAGATTTATCTGGAATGGTAAGAAAGCCAGACTACGTCTTAATTTGTTATATTTGCCCTATGAAAGAGGGGGACTCCAACTGCCCAATCTTAGATGGTATTATATGGCAGCCCAATCGTACTACTTTAACACCATTTCACCCCCAGTGTGGGTAAGCATCGAACAAGCATCTATTCCAAACCTACCATTACATTTATATATATATTCTTCAGATGTTAAAACAATAAAAAAAAAAACGTACAAAAAAAAACTGTTTCTCAAAAATACAATTTGAGTTTGGTTTGCAGCTCATAAACATATGAGTGATATGCTTATACTATCGCAATTTTCTCCTATCTGGGGTATTGACCAGTTTATTCCGGCTAGAAACGAAAGAGGTTTTAAGTTGTGGCATATTAAAGGTATTCAGAACATAATAGACTTCTATGAAGACAGAGTTATGCTCTCATTTGAACAGTTATGTCGGAGATACCAAATTCCTAATGAACATTTCTTTAAATATTTACAATTAAGACGTTTTATGTCAACAAAATGTGACAATGTGATGTATATTCCACCCCTCTCAACACTTGAGAAAACATTACATCTAGAAGGGAGTGGTTCCATATCTGTATATTACAATCTGTTAGTTGAATATAGTGTTGATTCAACAACAGATAAATTAAATGCTTGGAAATTGGACCTTCAGGAAGATATTGATGACGCAGAGTGGAAACAGGCAATTAATACAAGGTTTAAATTACTCCAATATAAATAGCTAATGAGAATGTACATAACTCCCGTCAAACTACATCATTATGTCCGCAAATATTCCAGATATCTGCAACTAACCAAAATCTTAGATTTTGGTCTTCTCCAAGCTAGACGAGTGGTGGCACTATGTTGGAAAAGCGTTGATGCCCCTACGTTGAGGATGTGGCATCGACGAGAACTCATGAACTCTATTGGACTGGAGAGACTAACGTACAGTATATAGTTAGGGGTAGACAGAACAAGTTTGACCAGCTTTGGGAAATATATATGAATGCTACGGAAACAAACACTTAAAGGAGTCGTTCAGACCAAAACACATATAGGGTTAAATCTGCCTTTTATCATACCCCTTCATACCTGCTTTAGTTGATTTTTTTCATAGCTGCCCCTGTTGCTAGATTTCGGCTGCCCCTGTTGCTAGATTTCGCGGGCTCTCTCATAACTAACAGAGTAGATAGACTTTATTCTAGTGTGGTTATTTCTTTAGCTTCAAAGTTAGTATTTTTTTATTGGATTGTGTTTACACAACGTCCTGAGATGAACTAAACCGCTGTTTTGACCTCACAGGCACCCTTACTTGTCAAACGGCTTCTGCTCTGCACCAGAGCAGGGAGAGGAGAGCCTAGAAAGGGAGGGGTGGAGCAGAGGAACTTCTCGTCTGTTTGACAAGTAAGGGTGCCTGTGATGTCAAAACAGTGGTTTGGTTGGTCTCAGGACATTGTGTAAACACAATCCAATAGAAAATACTAACTTTGAAGCTAAAGAAATAACCGCACTAGAATAAAGTCTATCTACTCTGTTAGTTATGAGAGGGCCCGCGAAATCTAGCAACAGGGGCAGCCGAAATCTAGCAACAGGGGCAGCCGAAATCTAGCAACAGGGGCAGCCGAAATCTAGCAACAGGGGCAGCCGAAATCTAGCAACAGGGGCAGCTATGAAAAAAATGAACTAAAGCAGGTATGAAGGGGTATGATAAAAGGCAGATTTAACCCTATATGTGTTTTGGTCTGAACGACTCCTTTAAGGATAGTGCTCATGTTCACAATGGCAATGTATGCTTGAAGAGAAATGGGATAAAAGAGGAGGAAAGTGAAAAACAAATGGGAAAGAAAATGATGTAAACAATGTTATTTGATTTTTTTTTTGTCATTCAAATATTTTTTATTTTTATTTTAAACAGTATGTAATCAACATCAACAAATATATATAAGTATAAATAAAATACCAATACAAATATACATAAGAAAAACAAAAACAAAAGAAAACGGCAGTCGAGCTAAGCTAATCGGACAACACCCCTTCAATTCTTAGATATACATTAGTAGTGATCGTTTAAATCGTAATGCATACGTAATGATTCTATACTAAATGGACCCTCCCCTAAACAATGTCCCTCCCGGCAAACCCTTGATATACAGAAAGAAATAGTCCCACATTAAATGGAATTTGCCTTTAACATCGTTCCTTCTGGCGATCATATACTCATACGATGCAGTCTCGGTCATTAGTTTAGTCCAGTCTGTGATGTTATTTGATTTTGTTATTATTGTTGTTTTAATTTTTTGTTTAAAAAAAAGAAAAAGAGGAAATGGGCATGTGCAGGTGGTGTGTGTGTGTGTGTGTGTGTGTGTGTGTGTGTGTGTGTGTGTGTGTGTGTGTGTGTGTGTGTGCGTGTGCGTGTGTGTGTGGATGTCTTTATGTCTTCGTGTGTTATATGTTGAAAAAGCTAATAAAAAATATATATAAAAACAATGTTAAAGTCAGGAATAAAAATGTACTTGAGTAAAAGTACAAACATATTGTTATCAAAAAGTACTCATTATTCATAACCGGTTCACAAGTTTTCAAATGTATAAAAATCTTTTGAAAAGGGCAGATCTACAAGTATCTATACTGTGTGTGTGTGTGTGTGTGTGTGTGTGTGTGTGTGTGTGTGTGTGTGTGTGTGTGTGTGTGTGTGTGTGTGTGTGTGTGCGCGTGTGTGTGTAGACAGTATGTACTTTACACCACTGGACTAAAGCAAGCAGAAGGTAAATTTAGGAAATAATCAGCATTAGGTAGCAATAAAGAGACACCTCTTGCCATTTGCCTCTCTGTATGTAATGAGTCTTCACATTTGTCACTTACTGTAATAGATTGATTGGGTCTTTGCAATTCAATTAATCTCTCATTACTCATTTGGCCGAAATTGGCCCACACATTGCTGAGGCTGCAAGTAAATGTCCTTTATTATGGCTGACAGGTGGTGTAGCGATGACGGATGACTTGTAGGGCTGTCTTCGACTCAGGATTTATCAAGTCGATTCGAGTCGCGGGGGTTAATCCGACGCGTCGACGAATCGTTTATGTGTAAAAAAATAAAAAAATAAAAAAAGTTGTGCTTTAATGACTGGAGAGGAGGCGCGACCGCGACGCATTGATAGAGTACCGGTACAACAGCTGTTGTAAACCACTATGATTGGTGGATTCTCTGCTTTGAAAACTGCCTGGTTGTAATGATTGTATGCCTCTCCAAGGCTAAAGGAACAGGGCTAAAGCGCTAGCATGCTAACGATTTAGCCCTGTTCCTTCAGGAGGAAAAACAACACCAAAGTAGGCTAAAGTTAACAATCACTGCGTCGATGCAGAGCGGCACACGGCTGCATCACAATGCAAGCAAATTGTCATAATCTAAAACTTTTTAAGAAGTCCTCTACTCCACCGCAGTCCTCTGCCTTAGACCACCACCACAGAGCCACACTCAGCGAGTCAGCGGCAGTGAGTGAAAGTGAAAGCGCATCGCGCTGCTGCTTCTTGGTCAGCTTTAACAAGTAGAATAACAACAAGTCGACGCATTTCCTTTCAAAGCGGTTAACTTCAAAATAAGAGCACCTTGTTATATGATCAAGGCAACTTTCAAGTCACGTGAACTGGTTTTATTTTTAAGTCTAGTTGCAAGCAGTAGGAAGTATGGACTAAATAGGAAGAACATGACAGTCCAGCGCTCTCATACCGCACCGGTGTGATAAAAAATAATATATTTTTGACGGCTCGACTCAAACAATTGGCGTCGATTCCGGGGGCTTAAAACGACGCGTCGATTCATCGAATTTTTGAAGACACCCCTAATGACTTGACACAAGATCAGAGCACCGCTGAGTAAGTCCCCCAAAGGAACCCTGTACCTGTCCCAGCATGTCAAGTGCAAATCAAAGCATTTGATTCTGACATCACCGGTCCAGCATGTGGTAATGCTACACTCAGGGGTGTCGCACCAAATTCTGGGCCCTGGGTACAAGGATTCACTGCAGGCCCCCCATGAATGTTCTTCATAGGGGGAGGAGGGGGTTTAAAGGACAACTTTAGTTTTTTACAACAAGTGTTCAAATTTTAGATTGTAATTAAAGAATATAAAAGATGGGTCTTAAAATTATTTCATTTAATTCTTTCTATTGTTTTAGAGATTTTTATTTCAGTGGCTGGGTGCATGCGTACAAGTGGCTAAATATGTCATTTTACACAGAATAAGCCCATTCCCAAGATACAACGCAACCTTTCATGGTTGGATGTGGCTAGAAGTGTTACTGTAAATAACAATAAAGAAACTGCTGGCTTATTGTGTCTAAAAATACATATTAACCACTTGTACGCATGCCCCCATGCGTACGCATGCCCCACATTTTAGCACGGTAAACACGATAAAACAATTATAGAACGAAGCAAATGAAAACATTTTAACACTCACCTTTTAATTTCTCTAATTACAATCTAAAATAATGAACCCTTGTAAAAAAACAAAGTTGTCCTTTAACCCATTTAGACTGGGAACGCATTATTACGCATTATTTATGCTTTAGCTATTGAAAAGCTGCTCAAACCTTTTCATGTGAAGGACCCCCAAAATGATATGTACTCGGCCACGGTGCCATATGTACCGCGCACTCGGTGCCGCGCTGTGAGCTTGTATATCTGCTATTTTTCAATAGTTAAAGTATAAAATAATTAAGGCCCCCTCTACCTTGGGCCCTAATAACTCAGTCCCACTACCCCCCCCCCCCCCCCCCCCTTGTGACGCCCCTGGCTACACTCCCATCGTGGTTCGTTCGGCATTCTGAGATAACAGAGGCATTAATGATGACGTGCGGTATGCCTGCTTTATCAAGGAAGTACGTTTCTTGGAATTGGGAACAGTCGGCAACCGTTCCCATCTGGCCTCGAATCGCAGGCAAGCAAAGCAAAGCCTCTGCGGGGGAAATGAAAATATGTGTTTGCCAGGCATTAGATCCTAGAAGTCTTGGGAAGCTAGAGAGCTGAGGTAATGTTGGCCCAGGAGACCAATTCATCACCTCAGCACCAGTCAGTCATTGCCAGATAGACTTCCAATAGTTAGGAACTAATAGCAGAAGTGGGACCAGGGAATTGGCAATAGATGTTATGTTGAGTGTCAATCATCCTACTCACTTTCTCTTCCCGGTTTTAACTTAACGCACATCTTTCTTAGCACACACAGACTGTCATAGCCATTACAAAATATGGGTAACAGCAAGTCAAGGTAGAAGGCAACAAATCATCAGCTTGTGCTATGAGTAAATCTTAGAAGTCCATGAAGACAATATCATCAATCTTGTTTTTGTTTTTATTTATTAGTTTTCTTTAAAATGTTTGAGTAACAGCATTAACTCATTTTGTGCTCCTGAAATTAACGGATTAAAATGTCCAGCGTGCCTCTCGCTTTCTCCATAAGCGGCCAGTCTCTTACTTTGAAGGCCAGAAGTCGATTGCGTAAACACTTCCGGTTTGACGTCATCACGTCATTCACCGGAATCACTCGTCGTCAACATGCCGTTGTGTAATGGCGGATCGTTGCTTTTCAACATGTGTTTTATTAGCGAGAATCTACTGCCATCCTCCCCTTTGAAAGTGTTGTTTGGAGATAATGGACATTAAAGATGAGATTCCCCGTCTGCCTCAATGTTATGGGATTACTATTTTGTGCACGTGGATCCGTGATGATGATGAATCGGCGAGGGCGATTGTGCCAGGACCTTCCGCGCAGCTACAGGGTAGGAGAACCGCCGTTACAGTAATAGAGTACTTTTCACGAGTATACTCGGGATCGGCACCATATGATACTCGAGTATTTTTCACGAGTATTCTCGGGATTGGCTACAAATGAGTTAAGCAATAACTGTAACAAAGATGTACAGTAATAAGTGTGGTCTTTGAGGTATACAATGATGCTATAGCACAAATACCTCCGCTGTCTCTCATCACCTCTGACAGCCTGCGACAACAGGTTCTCAACACAAGCAGGCTATTAAGCCGTCAAACCATTTCAAATGAGAAGCCTTCACATACACCCATCCACCATTTTGTTGAGGCAAAACCATCAATAAGCCAACAGATGCTGGTGAGACAAAAGATGGATGTGCAATCGAAGCCTGCTGCCCGCCCTCAGCTGAAATCAGCTTTGCTTACACAACGTGCACCACCAGCCCGATCTGCCAGAGTCATCACTATTTAGCTGGCTTTCTTCTCCGCCCTTTTTGGGCTTTTTGCCTTTATTGATAGTAATACATGAAACAGGCAGAGAGACGGGGAGTGACACACAGCAAAGGACGGCGGGCTCGGGAACTGAACCCACGACACACTGTCAGGCTATGCGCCTTAAACCACACTAGTCCCGTGGCAGCCCTTAGCTGGCTTTCTACTAAAGAAATGTGGCTGATGCCCGGAGGACAGCACACAAAGACCACGCCTTGGCAGGAACATGCAGGTGACACAGTGCCATTAGAAGACTTAACAAAAGGGCAGGAAATCACCTGCGATGAGTCACAATAAGGGTGAATTTACAGATTGTCTATGAAACAAAAGCTATTAGACCATGGCAGGTACAGACTAGACTGACAGAAGGAAGCAACTCATTTAAGCGGAATACCCTGCAGCACCTCAATGACAGTGTTTTAAAGAAAAGGATGACCTCTAGATATTTTACATGGATTAGAGTAAAACAAAATCTCCTAAATGTGCTCCTGCTGTTCAACATGGTGCCAACCACGTGAAGAAATCGCACACTGAGGCTTTAACCTTAGTTCTGAACATGTTGCTAGTTTGACCACTCCAAATGCAATAACATCTTAAAATAAACGACACATTGAGACCTTGTAGACATTTTTGCTGTGCAGCATGGGACAGCTCATCCCCATTACTCTCATGGTCCTGGAAGTACAGTGCACTTACTGTACAAAAGCCCTCATTCTCATGAGACTAAGTAAGCCATTGATTGCAGCTGTGGCATTGATGTGTCTCTGATGAGCTCTTAACAAGAATTGACACAGTCAATATATAAGCTGGTCAGATGAAAAAAAAAATGTTTTTTGAAAAGAAAAAAAAAATGTTTTTTGAAAAAAAAAAAGTTTTGGAAAAAAATGTTTTTTGGAAAAAAAAAGTTTTGAAAAAACTCGGGCGTGCTCAAACAACAGTAATAACTGCGTATTACCTTACTGTACTTTACTGTACTGTATACTGTACCTCACTGTACTGTACTGTACATATTCTGTGTTCTATATCTATGAAGTCTGTGTTCTAGATCTATGAATTTTGTCACTCCCCCCCCCCCCCCCCGTGTATGTGTGTGTGTGTGTGTGTGTGTGTGTGTGTGTGTGTGTGTGTGTGTGTGTGTGTGTGTGTGTGTGTGTGTGTGTCTTTTACTTATAACTGAGTACATCTACAGTGCAGTATTGATACTTTTAAGATACTTTTAAAAAAACAAGTGTAAAACATTTGAGTACTTTTTCCAACAGCTACTTTCCCCCATAGCCTGGAGGACTCCTGCTAAGTTTACAGTTGCCATATAGCCTATTACTCTATAAATCTATCTGTGATGTCTGATTTTACTAAAACTAGCATGCTTATTAGGCAGTAGTGGGAAAAGTACTCGCATTCTTTACTTAAGTATCATACAAGTGGAAGACTTGTATTCAAAATTTACTTGAGTACAAGTATAAAAAGTATTTGTATTGAAATGTACCAAAAGCAGAAAGTACGCATTATGCAGAACTTAATGTAACCAAGGTGTTCAAATAAGTGTATTGATTGTAGGCATTTTCCAAAATCTTGTGGTATTTCACTGCTACATATCGTTCTAAATATATGCTTTCTTGTCATTTAGTACAATGAATGTGTTACCGTGTCTCTAGAAATGTGCTCATTATTTGTGAAGATACTAACTGTAATTCTCAAAGACTCGCATTGGTTCATTCAGCACATCGTTTTTGCTCTGTTTCATTTGATATTAAAATGCAACTCGAATTAATCTACTGTGTGGACACTGATCAGATGACAGGAAGAAGCAGCTCATCAATGAATGTACTTTGTGTTGCTTTTGTAAATTGTGTAGGGTACGATATTTTCATGACTTCACACCAAAGCCCATATCATGGTCATAGAGTTAAATCATTGACAACTTGCATACTCGTTCAGTTCATATGTTAATGCAGATGGTATGCAGATGGTGTGACACATCACCTACTACAGCCTACAACGATGCCCAGGGCAACACTGCATATTGTCTATAAATGGCTCACAGTTTAAATAACGTACGGTTTATTTGGACAATCATCTGTAACAGATGAAGTATAATTAAATACAACGTGATTAACGTTTGTTTGACATCCTCATCACAATTACATTGGATGCATCGCGTTGATTAAAGTGAATGGCTGCTATAGTTTTGCTAGTTTTCATCACCTAATCACCTTCCTTTCATAACCTAATCTCTACGTTTAGAATTGAAAGAAGAAAAATAATGTTAATGTTAGTATGAAGCTAATTATAAAGCTTAAATGGATGATGATGTCAACAATGACTTGTGAAAATCAAAGAATGATAGCCGATCTACAAGCAATCATACAAACATTTTGTACTTTGATGCCAATACTTTTGTACTTTTACTCAAGTATAGACCTCTCTTTTCTTCTGTTTCATTTATCACAAGCAGGCTGGCCACAGGCACCGCCTCAGTGTGAAGGAATGGTGCTCCCTGCTGGACAAAATATGTCATTACAGCAGTACAGATCTGGAGGGCCTGGCCAATGGATCATGAGCTCGGTGACCATGTGACATGGACAGCCAATCGGCAAATAGGTCCCCTAGGTCCCCTGAATGTCTCAGGACAATGTAATCTGTTTAAAGAGCTGGTCCTGCTGACCAGCTAAAAACCATCTTTCCCCCTTAGGACCATCTCCTCTGTGAATGTCAACTCAAAGTGTCTGGGATTTGCCGTCTAAATCCACAGATGAAGGGACCATAACCCTGTCAATACATAATTTATTCATAGCTATAATATTGTACCTCAACCACTTATTTCTCTTTCTGTTATTAGCCTTATTTTTAGATAGACAGCGAACAGTCATTCAAATGTTATCAAACATAACTGAGTCAATATTGGGTAAATATCACAGTGCAGTTAGTAATTCACATTTGAATGTCATATTCATAAACCAATCTTTTCTTCAAGGAGTAGCTTTGGCTAGACGTTTCTGAACGCCAGCTAAACTTTGACAATAGATAAGTTGTTTATCACACCGTAGTGAAATGAATGGAGTCCGATGGCTTCCTAAAAAACAAATGACGTATGTTTTGGTAGTTATTAAGTAATGACTGGCAGTAATGTAAAGCGTCAAGGCCCACATTCCTTATCTCTGAACCCAAGCTGCTTTTCATTATCAAACAATTGAATCGCTTCAATTTCTCGTCAGGCCAGATGGCCAGCACTCCCGGTGTTTCGCCCAGGTCAACGTGGTTTTGAGGTTAGGTTTAGGGAGGGGTGAAAGTGGTTTGAAATTCTTGCAGGAACTGTCCCCCCCCCCCCCCCCCAAAAAAAAGAAAAAGAAAAAATGCATAGAAAACTGCATTTAGGCACAGACACGCAATACAAACACTACAGGTCCTACACCTGAATTAGGCTACACATTACACCTACTGTAACATGAAACACCGTTTTCGGCAGCACTTTACAAGCCAGGCGCTGCTGCACCAGGTCTGAAATCTTTAGCGCCCGGCAGTGGTGTGATATTGATTTTAGAAGTGTGGGTCCTCTAAATTCATGACGTCATGCACGCACGCTGTTTTTATTGTTAATTAGTGTGTGCATATGAGGCGCGCGTGCGTGCAGCAAAATAAGTGTGGGCTCGCCGAGCCCACGCGAGCCCATGGCATCTCACCCCTGGCGCCCGGCCATGACGCATAGCGAAAAGCCCTAAACGTCACCAGTGCATGCTTGTTTTCATCACATACACACGTCCAGAGCAGCCCACCGTCACAAATGTTCACCGGGGCTTTAACGGTGCGCGGAAGAGATGTAGATTTCTTTTAAAACCACTATAGTACATTTTGCAATTTGGGACTAATATAGCCTACAGTAGATGGACTTCACATTTCGCCTACACCACGCTGCGCTGCACCGCCGCCCGTGAGCATGTTTCTCCTCGCGGAGAGGAGAGGAGGAGAGGGTGGCTGGCACAATGAAGCCCTGCCCTGAGCGGCTCAGGGCTGAGCCTTTACCTCCGCGGTGGAAATCCTGGCTGTTACTAGGGCTGGGCAATATAATCGATATATTTGCCAATACTGTATCGATACTTCAGGCCGTAGTATCACGATACTTTGAGGAAAATAAAATATGTTCCCGTGCATAGGAAACAATGGTAGAAGTCCGGTCCTGACACTCTGCTGCCTCTAGATGTCGCTGTACTATAGTAGCTACTTCCCCTTCCCACGGTTCAGTGAGTGAGGTCTCTCGAGAAAATGGCTGCGAACAACGAAAACAACAACATTAGAGCAGCGCCTTCAGCTTTTAAAGCTGATATATCGCAATGGTATCGCAATAGTAACGTATCACAAAGATTCGCAATATATCGTGAAACTATTGCATCATGACCCAAGTATCATGATACGTATTGCATCGCGAGATTCTTGCCAATATCCACCCCTAGCTGTTACCCGCGACTCACGTAGAAAAACTTGCAAAAGTATTTAACTCCAGCACGGGAGGGATGTGTTACGTGTTGTGAACTTGTGTAGGCTACTGCATGAGAATCACGCACCACTCCGTGAGTTAGTTTCACAGGACTTTGTGCGGGTGCTCAATAAAGCCTTCCGTGTGAAAAGCTTTACTATTTACGTTGGTTTAATGTGTAAGATTAAAAATAGCAGCGCCTAGGGGTGGGGCGGTATCAACATTTTGTTATCGCGGTTACCGTCCTCCCATTTACCGCCGGTATTGCGGTAATTACCGCACCCCCGTATCTATTAATTAAGGTTCGGCGATAAGACAAAATATTCCTATCATCTGCCCAAAATTCGTCGCTCCACAGTCCTATAAGCCCGACTGCTCGAGTTCCCCGTACAGCACAGTGGGTCTGGCTTTTGAAAGTAGCAGATCTACAAGCTCACAACGCGTCACGTTCGCAACGCGTTCTGAGCTTGTAGATCTTTGCAGTGTCGGGTTACTATAGTAACGTAGGCTACAGAGGCGTCAATTGGGCATGGCAAGCTATGGCACCTGCCATACCTAGGCTACAGTGGGAAATAATAAAATGTACTTTTCATCGTGCCTGTTGCTAAGGTATGGCAACATGACTGGTGTCTTGCAGTCATGTTGCCATACCTTAGCTTTTGCTGAACTGACGCCACTGGTAGACTACTCGGGCTTCAGACACTGCACGCTGTTTGTGAACAAACCAGATGAGACGGGTATAGTGATTGTGTACGGTCTGTGATTATGTAAACTCACGTCTCAAATCGCATTGATTGAGTGGTAGTAAACAGGTTTTAGTTACCAGACTTGACAGAAAAGGTTGTAGACGAACAACGACGGGCACACGCGCTACTGTAAAAGTACTCAAGTCTAGCGCTGGTTTCATTTTCGGTTTTAGTCCGCCCGTATGAATAAAACAGAAACGGCCACAAGGTATGTATCAACATACTTGTATGAGTTGTGTCGTGTGGATTATGGAGAAAGTTTAACGCTGCTGAGGCTACGAGGCTACTGCACTGCTCCAGTGTCCACTGTGTCTCCACTCTCCGACTCTCAATGTGACGGGCCAAGCTTCCAGTTCCAAACATGTGGTACGCGGCCCAGAGCAGAGCGGCATGGAGCGCATGCGGTCCTCGCTTCTCCCCCGTTTTAAAACTCACTCGTTCTCAATAAAAATAGCCTATTTTTTGTCTTTTTTGACCGCGGTAAGGACCCTGACACCGCGGTAGGCCGCGGTATACCGCGATACGGCGCGGTTACCGAACCCAGCCCTAGCGCCAATACCACGTTACCTAACCCTACGACAATAGTATAGCAGCGTCCGATCACTGGTCATCACCAGCACACAGTAGCACTATAGTACAGCGGCTAACAGCAGTATTTTGGGAGAATCGTTCACTTGGTGATACAAGCGTGAAAATTGGTACACATCATCTTTGGAGGCCACTCTTCGATTTAAGAAACCGGGCCACTTGAAAATCAAAGATGGTGGCCCCCCAAATCCAAGATGTCCGTCCAAAAACGTGTTTTTTCCTTTATAACTCCAAATGCATTGATTTTAAGACCCACAAATGTAATAAAGTTGAATATAAAGTTGGGCATTGGGGATATTTCAGTACCAAGTACTTGTCTGTATCTATTTCAGTTCTTGAGATATGGGCATATAGGTACACCTGAGTCTGTAAAAGTACCTATATGCTGTATCTCAAGAACTGTAATAGATACAGACACATACTTGGTACCAACACATCCGCAATGCCAAACTATATATTCAACTTTAATACATTTATGGGTCTTAAAATAAATGCATTTAGAGTTATAAAGGAAAATACTTGTTTTCGGGCGGACATCTTGGATTTCGGGGGCCGCCATCTTGGAATTTTGTGTGACCAGCTGTATTTTTGAAATGAGTGGGATTTGAAGAGTACTTGTACCAAATTTCATGCTTGCATCACCAAGTGAACGGTTCTTCACTTAAAAACAAACAAAGCTGATCTCTTCAGACAGGACTCTTCTTCTGCTGAACCCTCAAAGCAGAAGCTTCTCAAGGAGGACTTTCAGTACACCCCTAAGTGAAAATGTCCAAATTGGGCCCAAGTGTCAATACATCCTGCACATAATTCTACATCTACATTCATTAAAATTCTGAACTTCTAATAATCATTATAACAATGTCCTGACAATCAAAATATGGGGTGTTTGATGGGGTGTCATTAAAATTTAAGGTTGACAATGACTCGGCACACTGACAAAAATCTACCAAATAAAAACATGGCACTTCATTCCAAAAAGGTTGCTGGGTTGGGGCCTGGGTTAGGGGTAAGGTTATCAGGCATAGTGTTTGTGAGGTAAAGATCCCTATTTCCGTCCATGCCTTACCCCTAATCCCTAAACTTCTTTGCCTTTTCTTTACTATTTTGAAAAACAAAACAAATAGCTGATCTACAAGCTCATAACGCCTCGCAGCACGAGGCGTTGTAGATCTGCTATTTCTGGCTAAAGTTCTCAGGGTTCAAGTGGTTAACATAAAAAAGGAGAAAAAACTTTCTATCACTCAAAGATTTGGAGAACCCCCTGTAGTAACTCTGAGGACACCCTAGGGGTCCCGGACCCCCTGTTTAAGACCCATGGTTAAGCATAATGTTAGTTAGGTTAAGGGATAAGGCTATGGTCAGGCGCCACCTGGGTGCCACACCAAAGACCGACGCGGAAAACAGTTTTTCGCTGAACACGCTGTATATACAGTAAGGCTAAACCACTGCGTCACATCCCGGGTCACACCACGTCCTCTCTGTCGTCAGAAGTGTGGAAGTGGCAGGTCACTGCAGCTCTGTGGACCAGGGTGGAGGACCCCAGAGCAGAGGAACAATGCTATGACTGGGAGGATTCCGTGTTGTGTTGTGTTCTGGCAGAACTTGGGACGTTCTTTCCCTTCTCTTCCAGCAGACAATGTGTGTGTCTCGGTTTATGATTCTTTTGTCGTGCGATTAGGTCACTGTAAGCCTATCTCCATGCGCCAATGGAAATGTCCTCATTGCTCTGCGCCGCACACAATGCCTGTCTATATCCAAGTCTATCCGTCTGTATGTGTGTGGAGAAAGTACCATTTCCCTTTTCCATATGTTTTTACAACCAAAGAAAACAAATAAATGTAATGTACGTACGCCAGATTCTCTTCCATGAACTCTAGCTTCACTTGACCCATACATTTTGTGACAGGCATGGGTGACATTTCCCATAGAAAGGAGGTGAAAGTCACTTTTTACCCTTCTCTCTTTTGTACACATACAGTAGTGTATTTTTATGCTATGTTGATGAATTGAATACATACAGTAGGACCACAATGGAAACAAGTCCCCTAGGACCTTTTTGTGTTATCCTTTTAGCCCAGATGTCTGACTGTACCTGTACATTTCCAACTAATAAAGTTACTCAAAAGCCCTCTGACTGTGTGTAGAGCAGGCCCCAAATATATTTATATTCGCAATCAATGTTCTTTCAACAGGTTGGTATTAGTACCGAACATGACTTCAATATTGAGATGCTTCATTTTGTGTTATCCTGTGGACATTGCTTTGTTCTGTGCATATTGTCAGTCAATCAATCAATCAATCAATCAATCAATCAATCAATCCATCAATCATCTTGCAAAATACCAGGCACGCTGCTAGCAGGCCATGGATCTCAATTCCAGAATGTTTTTGAATCAGTCAATGACAACTGTGGCATTGTCTGTGAATAAATAATGGACCAGAACCAGCTATTTGGGTGCAAGCTGTCCATCTTTAATTGTAAGTAAGTGTTCCAATGGTTCCATTTGTACACTGTCAGAGTTACAGACTTGTATGGGTCAATTTAGACCCCCATAAAGGAACCCACAGAGTCCCTGGAATCCACTTTGAGAACCACTGTACTATACAATTACAAAGGTCATTCCAGCTTGGTACTTGAAAGAGGCTAGTCCAGACTGAAATGCCAACTAGTCCAACTTGGACTGTAGTTAATTATGTAGAAAATAGGGGTGCCCACTGGCCTACTGGTCCGGGCACATACCACATAGGCTTTGATGCCTGACGGCATTGCCGGTTTGATTCCCGATCCGGACGACCTTTGCCGCATGTCATTCCCCATCTTTCTCCCCATTTCCTGTCAGTCTACTGTCCTGTCAATAAAGGCATAAAAGCCCAAAAAACAAATCTAAAAAAAAATAAAAAAAATTAGAAAATATAATAAATATCCACTCCACCAGTGCTCTTGGTGGCCGGTCCGATTTTCGAGCAATTACATTTGGCAGGTCTAAAGACAGAACAGCTGAAATAGTGGATGTGTGGGGAGTGAGAGCTTAGAATTTGACCATTGCTTGTGTAGTGATGCACGGAAGCGGGGATTGAACCTGGGACTCCCACTCGCCAGACCAACGCACAACCAGTCGTGCTAATAGGGCTGAGCCCGATTAGCAGGGCTGTTGTCGCTGGTTCATGGCTGGTACTAACTGTGGGGGCTACAATCAGGTTTATGCAGAGCAATTACGGTACGTGAACGCTAGGTACACAACGTGGTCACAACAAGTGGGTTTCATGTTGACATGCCCAGACATATTTAGCAAAATTTGGTTCGCTACTGTACAGTACTGTATATTACATTATTTCAGTCTGCACACAGTGTGCAGATGCCATGCAAAAGATTGGACTGGAATTTCCCGGCTGTGCACACGGAAAAGATGCCAGTGACATACCCCTCTGTGGAGACAACAGTCTCACCGCAAAGAGCCCTGATTTGATTTATTGGCTACATAGTACATACTGTAATTTGGAAAATGCAATGAATACAATACAAAAAAGGACAGCCCTATAGTGGGGTTGTGATTACACTAGTCGTTGTCTGCAACCGGTCAGCCTCAACACGTGCACGCGCACACGTACACGCACACACACACCCTAATGCAGGGGTCTTTAATGTTTTCAGGCCAAGGACCCCTTAGCTGAGAGAGAGATGAAGCAGGGACCCCCAAAACCTTTTTTCGTAGATTCCATATCGTGTCATCGTTTGACAGAACAATCATCAGTGTGTTTTGGATTCATGTCAATTAGTGTTTACAGATATTTTTAACCACTTGAACCGTCAATACTTAGGCCTAATAAACGTGACCTTTCACTCTGTACTTAGTGTGCTCATTTTTCCCCTCTACACCAAACCTCTTTGCCGAAAATAGCCGATCTACAACAAGCTCACAACGCCTCGCGCTGTAGATCTGCTATTTTTGGCTAAAGTTCTCAGAATAAGGATGTTAGGGTTCAAGTGGTTAATATAAAAAAAAGGAGAACATTTTTTTTTCTATCACAGACAGATTTGGAGGACCCCCTGTAGTAACTCTGAGGACCCCCTGTTGAAGACCCCTGCCCTAAAGAACAGAGGATGCTACAGTGGAGGACATTTTGCTGACTCATTAGTTTAAGCTTTGGATTAAGTTTGTATTTCCCACAGGAGACATCAGCACAGGAAGCACAAATTAAATGAATAAACAAATTAGGATATTGCCTGCCTTGGCCATGTCTTACATTCACGAGTTGTTTTCTATTACCATAACATATTTCCCACTAGTCACAATGTTTTTTGCATAACTTAGCAGTCTGTAGTCAGCCAGAACTGAAGGGGAATTTAGCCAGAGAACATTCAAATAGGACCTAATAAAAGTGTTTATAGCAAAACTTCGATACCGCCCCAGCTCTACTTACAAGTCTTTAACTCTGAGAAATGTACTAATGGACCTGTGAGGGTCCATTTGGTTCCATTTGTATTTGTACACTGTCAGAGTTATGGTGGTCCTTGGAATTAAATCGGTGGAGAACCACTAGTATTGTAACTCCAGAGCAGACATTAAGTCCTCCACATAACGAGCTCAGACAAGTGTGATAAACTGGTTCTGGAAACGGTTACAAATTTGATGGAACCAATTCCTGGTTCCATAATGTTGGATCCGGTTCCTCCGTTTGGATCCTAACCCCATTCTGGAAAACAGGCAGGCCAGACGAGGCCAGCTCTGTTTTCCTCGTGGTAAATAATCCAAACTCATTTCCCTGCATAGTAGCCCTTCAAAGAGTAACAACTAAATGTCCTCCATTGTCACAGGCTGACTGATCAGCCGGTCCAGTTTGACATCACTGTGCTGGGTGATGCGGGTCACATACTGGTGCCACACAGGGCACGCCGATGGACGCACACAGAGAAGCCACTATATGAGCAATGCTACGTCATCGGTTACAGAGCCTAATAATGCACAATCACAAGGACTAAATCCCACTACACACACACACACACACACACACACAAACACACACACACACACACACACACACACACTCCCAGCAACATGTCAACAATAGCACTATAAATAACGTGAGAGAAGGGAGTAAAGGGGATTCAATTGACATTTTAATGCCAAGGACACAAATTGGGCTTCCTCATTATTCTGCTTTGGTTTGAATCACTCCAGGTGCATGCCCATCAAACTAGAATAAATGGAGCATAGCACCATTACCACAGCATGCAGACAGAAAACACTGTTGTTTGTGTCGAGTGGAAACTTTGTCACCTTGTTCTTTTCACAAAATGTTCAATGGTACAAGGAGCAGTATTTGTAAAAACCCACAGACAGACTAAATCGCTTTCTTCTCGCTACTTTTGTGCGACACTGTTGCATAGCAAACTGGGGCATTCATTTACGAAAAGAAAAGAACAACATAACACGTTGAAATGTTGAGATTACCAAGGTTTCTGCCCGACAGCAGCTACGTTAAACACAGTGCCTTTCCTGTGGTTAGGAATGGATCTGTTACAGCTCAGGGTAGGAAAAGTAAAAAAACGGATTAAGAACGCGAGGCATCCTCCTTATAAAAACCTGCTTCTTTCGAGGTGGCAATCTGGATCCAATTTAACGCTTCCTCTACGTTTAACTGTGTACCCAGCGGGAAGCTGGGTGGAAACCACAGGCAGGAAACCTGACCTCTTACTATTCTCCAATGAGACCAGGGGTGTCGTTGCCTGGCTCCAGCCAATAGACCCGCCCACTCTCTGAGTGGACTGCTTCTCTTGGTCTGGAATTAGCATATGACGCGCGTCTTTATGTCGGTGTCTTGGCAAACCGACCGGCACCGACCAATGAAATCAATGCAAGACGGAGGAGGGGTGGGTCTACCTTTTGAAAATCAACAGAAACAGTGGAGGGGGGGTGACTCACCAGAGTTCTTAATTGCTCCCTTTGAACTTCAAAAGGGTTCTGAACTGCAGTCAGTGATTGAGCCATACAAGTGTCAATAGCTCGTTAGTGATTCTCTCTAATCAATGAAACATCAAAGACAATGCCTGTCATAGAGGGGAGGGGGGAATGTTTTGTGTACACAAGTCAAACACAACCCCTCCCACCAGATGTCTTGTGATTGGGAATTTCACATTTTAAATCCCCTCCCCTTTGAAATCTCTTACAATGGGGACAATGTCAGACTCAAGCTCCAGCGCAGAGTCTGAAATCAGGCTAGGGGCGTCGCACCAAATTCTGGGTCCTGGGTACAAGTATTTACTGCGGGCCCCCCATTTCAAATCCTTCTAAGGTTTTTTGAAAAACCTACCTTCCTACGTCAGTGGTGCTCACACTTTTTCATGTGAAGGACCCCCAAAATGCACACTAAGTACAGAGTGAAAGGTCACGTTTATATTTAAAGATTTGCAAACATTTTCACATCTTTTAAAAAAATAGCAGATCTACAAGCTGTGAGCTTGTATATCTCCTATTTTTCAATAGCTCAAGTATAAAATAATTAAGGCCCCTCCACCTTGGGCCCTAGTAACTCCCACTTTCCCCCCCTTGTGACACCCCTGCATGAGACCACTCAGTCCAAGAATCCTTGAGGGGGGGGGGATTCCGTTTTGTATTCATCATTATAAAAATGATTTAAATCTAGTGAAAATAGCAGATCTACAAGCATGCAACGCCCGTTGTGTGCTTGTAGATTGGCTATTTTCACTAGTTTTGTGCGACAGTCTTGTATGCAGGGCTTTATTTTACCGAAAAGAAAAACATACAAATTTGAAACTTGGAGATACAAGGTTGCTGCCCGACAGTGAGGATACGTTTATGGCTTTTTGGCTAGATTAAAACACAAATGCTTGAAGTCTGACGTCATTTACGCATCCTACCTGGGTCATGTCTTTTTCCCTCCATTAGGAGCAGCAGCCCAACACAACCCACTGTTCAGGCGCCATCAGCGTTTTAAGTATAGATCTATAAGCACCGGCCAGCAAAAGCCGCCTGTGTCCGCTCTGAGGAGCCCTGTGGCCGTCACGCGTGTTTCCTAAACCCACCAGGCTTGAGTTAAGACCCGCCTCGCGGAAACGCGAGAACTTCTAGGAGTGGCTGAAATCCTTGCCGGACACATGGAGGGTGGATAAAGTCAGTAAAGGCATGAAGACAATCTTAAAACTTGTACTAAGAAAAGCCTGCATTTGCACAATGCACAGCTATTAATGTGTCACTACAGTGCTCAAAATAAACTGTGCTAAACAAAAAAACCTGAAACTTACTTTGTACTGTGCTTAAAAAAGGGAAACTTTGTAACTTTGCAAAAGAGAAAAATTAATTTGTCACTACTGTGCTCAAAATAAAAACTCCTACTGATTATTAGTTACATTGATTGTTATAGTTTGGATATGGCTTTGGGCGTATTATGCTGCGTGTATTATTGTAATGGATCGGTATAGGTACAGTATTGCTTTGCACTAAGAGCACTAACGTTCATACTTAAGATTATTGAGAGGGGCGTTTCCGCGTGGCGGGTCTTAACTTAAGCCTGGTGGGTTTAGGAAACACGCGTGGCCGTCCACTGTGGGCCAGATTATATGGTAGGTAGCACACTAGCATTGCATCACAATGCTAAAGATATACAGGCACACATACCTGAGACATATACAACGTTTGGAAGGCCTGCAGACGATCTTCTGACATCTCGTGACATCGTTGCTGATATTATCCTGTTCAGTGAAAAGTGCAACTTCACTGTACTCTGTCTGCCATATCGAAATCAATGACCGCCCCTCCAGAGCACTGGAACTTGGGAAGTGATAGCAAACCAAACAATCATCAAAAAGTCCTGCGAAACTCCCACCTTTTGAAGAAACTGCCTTTGTTCGCTGGCTAAATGGAAGACTGGCTACCCCAGTTAAGAACAGGTCTAATTCGCTAAATAGACCTTTTTTCATATATTGTCTTAATATAATACTCTTTTCAGTGGCTATCATAAACAACATAAGGTATTATTAGCATATTTTTTAGTGGACTCAAATGCATGTTGTGGGGTGTAGCAACGCATTATGTAATAACGGCTCCGGGCTCATAATGTAATAATTTAAATGTAATAAAAGTTCATAATGTAATAATCAGCTCATAATGTAATAGAATCACGAGCACCAACGTAATCCCCCCTGGTCTTCTGCTATATGCCTCCTAATGTCATTTTATGATGTGTAGAATGTGTTTCCTTTGCTTGATATTCTATGTAATTTAATGTAAAGCATATTGAATTGCCTTCTTGTTGAAATGTGCTATACATATAAAACTGCCTTGCATGATGATGATTATGAGGATTAGATTATCTGATGATCTACTAGCTAACAACCAGGGCTTGAGACACAGGGACGTAAAAATATATATTTATATTTAATATAATTAATCTCCCCTGGGACGCAGACGGGACGTAGAGGATTTTTTGGAGCCAACGGCGCATACCAATGTCACTGCTCAAATGGTGTGCAAACTCGCAGCATGAGACACACAGAAAATAAATATGATGTAAACAGAATGTCCGTACTTCTCTGTATGATTACATACACCACTCAACTCAACGTACAGGACTTAGTACCCGTGGCCACCATTGTCAACCGTAGGGGCAAAAAGGGTGGAAAGATGCCGTTCTTCAACGTCTGTGTGTAAATATCAACCATACCTCTACTGTATGATACAAACGTGGAAAGCTCCGTGGCATGAACAGCGTTCTCATCAAGAGCCCATGGTAAAGTGAAAATATTAAATCCTGTTGGTTATTGATTAATCACCAGATTCAAGAGATGGGGGTTACTCAAAGTGATAGTGGTTTCATTCAGCCAAATTCCATCTCACTTGCGTTTCAAATCGTGTCCTTTGACTGGCTGGTGATATGACGTTAACTGACTTGTGTGGATGACAGAGACATTAGAGTGAAATCCTGGTCGGGACGCGTTCTGCTCTGTTCTGCTCTGCTCTTGTGTGCTGCAAGGTGCAGCATGTGGCGTGTGGCCCCAAAGGGAGCAGAGGGCGGCCAGCGGGTCCGCCCCGCACATAACGTAGAGCAGTGTTTCTCAAATGGGGGGCTGCGCGGGGGTAGTGCAGGGGGTATATGAGAAAAACTAGAAAATAGGAATATGTATTGTTATGGTTAATGATAAAACATTGCCAGAGATGGTGTGAACCTGCTCATCTGTACGTTTCTAAACCAAATTACATCAACTAGAAAAAAGCCCCCTGCGGGGGCTTGGTCCCTTATGTAAAAGTCCCCTGTACCCAGAGATGGATACAGTCCAGAGGGCACCAAAGCAATACAAATTTAGGATAGCTCAACATTAAATATGCAGTTTTTTCCAAAATGCAAAAATATATATATAGGCGATCTGTAATTTGGTTAAACATGGATATTTCTGTAACTGTAGAGAACACATAGCATATTTTGTGTAGGCAATTTTATTTCAGTTCTAAAAAGGTGTAATAGTTGTGAGTGACATGGCCATGAACAGTGACATAGGTAGTACAGTAATTAGGTACACATACACTCTCACGGGGGAATGCATTTTTCCTAGAAAAAACATCTATAAAAACTCACCCTCCGGGAAGGTGAATAATGTCTGTCATTAAAAGTGCGGTGCTATTTGGGCAAAAGTAGATGAATTGTAGAGTTTGTAACAGTTTATTGGCATGTTGAATGAGTGACAGTGATCGAATGAGTGAATGTTCTGTTATTTAAAAGAAAAGAAAATTAAAGGAGTTCGGTATAAACAATGTTGTCAGTTGTTCCCTCGTCATTACCCTCAATGAATACTTTGACATTGCTGGCCCTCTTTCCCCTGGAGAAGGCTGTGTACAGTTGGCCATGAGCGAATACTGGTTGAGGCAAGTAGATGCCAACTCGTTCATTCTCTTGGCCCTGACCTTTATTGATGGTAACAGAGAAAGCTAATCTGATAGGGAACTGTCGTCTAATAAAGGTGAAGGGAAACTCATCACTTCTGTCATGGTGAGGTATCCTTGGGAGGAAGATTCTTTCACCCCTGTTTGTGCCTACTGCAATCTCACACGCAATGACTTTGTCCATCATCTGCAGTACTACCATTCTGGTGCCATTTTTGAGAGTGCGGTCGGGACCAGATTGCAGGTTTCTAAGAAGCATGACTGGTGCTCCTAGTTTCAACTTCAGGTTATGATCAGGGATTCCAGATGGTGTCAGTGAATTGAGGAATTCCATAGGCATAGAGTCCTTGTAATTGTCCTCCTGAACAGAATCAGCTGAAAAGTACACTCTCTCTTCTCCGGGGAAGTCAGTCATGCAGCGGTTGTTGATTTCTCTGATGTTGTTGTTCAGAGGAGTGTACACAGTGCCTTTGAGAAGGTTGTCTTTGTCGACACATCCATTTTGCAGGTCAGGAAAGGTGTATGAAATCAGTGTATTCAGGTCCTTAACCAAGTGGTGTGGTGGAATGTGGACCTGAATTTCGGTGTCCCCTTGCGTGTGTTTGCCTTCTCCTAATGCAAGGAGATAGTTTGAGAACTCTTTCTCAGCTGTGTCTGTCCTCATGTTGGTGTTGAGCTTGTGTTGTTTGATGAGTGGATAGAGTGGTGACATTTGTATGCAAGCTGTAACTATCTGGGCCCTGCTTGCTCTTTTGAGAATGGGGAGAGTCTGCCTAGGGTCTCCACCCAATAGGATAGCTTTGCCACCCCAAGGTTGCTCGGACTGCATCAGGTCCCTCAGTGTTCTTTCAACACACTCAATGTTAAAACGATTAACACTGAAGATTTCGTCCCAGATGATTAAGTTGCTGGCTTTGATTAGCTTTGCCAGGGAGGACTCGGCTTTGATGGCACAGACAGAGTCTTCAAATATGGGGATTGGGATCTTAAATCTTGAATGAGCGGTCCTGCCACCCTCGAGGTTTTGAGCAGCCAAGCCTGTGCTGCCGACACACAGCACAATGCCATTGTCTGCTCTAATCGTAGCTGCAATAACCTTAAAAGTAAAGGTTTTTCCATATCCTGCAGGGGCATTCAGAATGAACTGTCGTGTGATGTTGTCTTGTTTTGGTGTGTGTACTGCTTGATAGACAGCATCACAGAGCGCCTTCTGTTCCACATTCAGCTTAGGAGTCAGCAAGTGTACAATTTGTTCCTGTTCCATTGTGTTGAAATCTTCAGACCTGAAGATTTTTGTCAGCTTTTCCTGCTCAGTCAGTGCTCTTGGCTGTGGCATGTCCTTGTAGTTGGATAGACTACCCCCCATTTGTGAGAGCTCATCATCAATTGCAAGTAGTACCAGATTTTGTATATAAACCTTGTCTACTGCATCTTTGGGGCACCTCTGTGCAGTGGCTTCCTCGTGAACAAAGTCATCACTGAGCTGTTCCACGAATTTTTTGAACAGATGTGTGGGCTGTGATGGGTGACAGTAGTGGAGGATGATGGCAAAAGTTTCTCTGACTTTTTTCGGGGATGCGTAGGTTGAGACCTCATGCATGGCGGTTATCCATTCTCCATCATCTTCAAGCAAGCCCATGGCTAAAGCTGTGTCTTTGAACGTGTCATAGTGGTTGCCGTCACACACCTTAAGGTCGTCATAGGTCTGTGGTCCCCTTATATGAGCCAGAAGCAGTTTTAAGTAGAATCTCTCTCCTTGGTGCACTGACACATTGGACATCCTGCCTATTGTCCTCGGAATGTCTCTGTTCTTGGGTGGGTTCACTCTTTTCTTCCACGTATGGGTGTTGGTCATCCAAGTATAGTATTCTGGAATCTCCTTGTAGAGATATTGTCTTGCGTCGGGGTCACTGCTGTTTAGGGCAAAGAAGGCCAGCAATGTTGTGGGTTTGGCTGCTGTTAGGGCCTCCTGTGCATGGCCTTCTCTGAAGATGATATTTTGCTGGCCCTCTGTGTGGATGGCGAGAGTGCTGACAGCAGGGATTCTGTCTTGGATCTTGTACTCCATTGTTCTCCAGTGTGCATCATGTGCATCAATGGTCCTGGCATTAATGAATTTGGAGATCTCATCTTTATCTTCAATGTTGACAGTGCCAACATCAACTCCCTTGTGGATATATTTATACAGGTATTTGATGGTGTGAAAGGAGCCGACAAATTCAACGTTGAGGTGGCACTTGTACTTGAGAAGGGTGAAGGGGTTGTAAGGCACAACGTGGCTGCTGTCAATAATAAAGCCATCTTTATTTGTATAGGTGTGACCGTCAATGGGCCGTCTGTACTCTGGGTAGCCATGACCGTTATGTGGAAGTCGAGTGCTGTGACAGAACGGTTTTGGGAAATTCTTGCTACAGACGCCGTTGACCATGCAGGGGCTCTTGGAGTTTGCTGTCCCACAGGGGCCATGGAGCATGAGTTTAGTGACCAGGCTATACAGCTCTGGCTCCTTCTCTGGGTCAGGTATGTCTGCTCGAATTATTTGATCTATGTCATCCACAGTCAAGATCTCATGTAGGAGCAGCAGGATGTGGGCATGTTTCAGTCCTCTTGTCTGTCCCTCAATGGTGTGTACTCGTGCTTTCATTTTCCCAAAGATCCCCAGCTTTATGTCGTTGAGGAGACCATCCAGACTCCATTTGAACACTTTGTTGACAATGTCTGGTCGGTCACTGGAGCGCTGTCCTTGAAATATGTTAAGGAGTACACCTTCACCGTTTTGGTTTGAAGTCATCGTTATGAAGAGGTCAAACTTCCTGTACTTGGTTGCTATGGCAAGGGCATCTAGATAGTGCTTATATAGGTATCTGGGGCTCCCAGTGTGTGAAGATGGAAGAATGAGGTGTTGACCAACTCTGGTTGCCACAGTATGTTCTGGAAGGTTTGGCTGAGTACTCATGACGTCAAGCAGACCTGAGTACTGGTGGGTTCTGTACTTGTCCTGAAATTCTTTAGTCCTGTAATAGCTCATCCGAGAGGCTTCAATTTTGCTGTATTGATCACAGAAGTATTCTTGAGTAAGTCTCCCTGACTTGAGTACCGTGTTGAATGAGTTGGTTCTCTGTTGTAGATGGAATCTGAAGAACTCTTGTTGAGAGACGGGTTTGCTTGAGTTTGAATTAACCTTCATGATGGGGTTGTCGATGCTGAAGCCAGCATCTCCATGTGGCAAGATCAAGGGATAGGTGGCTGGGTCATACATAGGGTGGAGTGCATTGATTCGTGTAGTCTGTCTTTGATTAGGTGCATCAGCTGGAGTTCGGTATAGTATAATGTCCCTAGGTGCTGTCTGGTCTCCTGGTGCCACAACAACAACGTCAGGGACATCAGGGTTATGGTGTTTCTTCTTTGCCCCCTGGGAGCTTTTGGACTTGAATACCATTTTGAGTTCCTGAGTTGGGTTTGCGTTGAATATTTCAGCTCCGGTTTTAAAGAATTTGACTAATGGGTTAACCGTTTTTAATTGATCTTGGATCATGGTCAAAGTATCTTCCTGAATAAGTCCGTCTCCCAGAGCCTGATCAAGGCGGTTCTTAATTTCATTCTGTTGATCAAAGACAAAGATTTGTGCAAATTTTGGTTTGTTTATGCTGTCAGGAAATACTGCTGAGGGAAGGCTGTGGTACATTTGGCCACTCATCTTGAATATTTTTGGAAAACCTTTTAAGTCCACTATCTTCCCAGTGACACTTTTTGAAGCCATAGATACTAACCCATTATACTGCCTGATGTTGTCCATGAATTGCTTGGATTGTTCAGAGTTCCTGTCAAACAGGGTCTTTAGTGCAGGAGGGGGATCCTTGAATGGCTGGAGTTGGATCTTTCCATAACTACAACAGGCACTGAAGGTTATTTTACCGTGAGAGGTTTTGGATGTTTCCCAGGGGAACATGATGGCATTGCATGAAGTGCAGACACTGTCCATTGCAGGTGTATGAAAGGCAACAATTTCTGTGAGCTGTTGTGGTAGTGTCCAGGCTCTCCTGAAGTGTTTGTCCTTTAGTTTTCTCCTTTGAGATGGATTAGAGTGTGTTCCGTATTGATGGTCTTCACAGCGTCGTTCTGCAAAGTGAGATTGGACAACATGCATGACTTATGAATAAAGTGATTTGGGGAAAAGTGTGAAATGTGTGACTAATATAGCATTTGTAAAGAAAAGTATTTACTTTTGTTGGGGGGCGTCTTTGATGAGCGAGACTGCCTCTTTCTGTGGCGGCTGCTGTCATTGGGATTAGCTGAGAAGTGAGTGAAGACAGGGGGGAAAAATAATTAGGGAAATAATAGTGTACAGTTGATGTGATATGGTGTAGGACAGTGTTTGTGACAATGATGTTGTTTTGATAGAAAATCTGTCAGTGTGCTGGGTACCTGTTGCCTCGGTCACTTCCAATGACAGGGTGTGGCTGTTTCCCGGCTGTGGTAGTGTCGAGGCTCTCCTGAAGTGTTTGTCCTTTAGTTTTCTCCTTTGAGATGGATTAGAGTGTGTTCCGTATTGATGGTCTTCACAGCGTCGTTCTGCAAAGTGAGATTGGACAACATGCATGACTTATGAATAAAGTGATTTTGGGAGTTGTGAAAAGTGTGAAATGTGTGAATAACATAGCATTTGTAAAGAAAAGTATTTACTTTTGGTGGGTGGGGTGTTCAATGATCGAGACTCCCTCATGCGGAGGCGTTTCTTGTCACTGCATGTAGCTGAGAATTGAAAAGAACATTAGTGGAGAATTAAAGAAATATATAGAATGAAGTATTTCTGACAATATAGTTTGTGTATGCATGATCTAAAAGACATTATGTGTAATGTACACAATGCAGTAGGAATTGGTGGATAGTAATTTGTATATTTACTGTACCTGTGGCCTTTGGCTGCACAAATGGGTCACTCTGTGAGATTGTGTGGCTGCTCGTCTGATGGCATCCAGCTGAGATTAGAAATGAGAAGTGTATATTACCCACAATATAAGCAGGCATCACAGTGTTTAAAACGCATTTGGTAAATAATATTTAAAATGCACACACAATAGATGGATAGTAATTAATACACGAATAAAATGTGCATGCAGGCAGAACAATTCATTCATATATTATATATCATATACCATATGTTGAAAACATATATATAAATTGTGTCATTATTTAGTGCTGATTTTGTTCTGAATTGTGCTGTAAATTTTTGAATTTGCGCTGGTATCATTTTTGAGATATTTCAAGTTATAGTTTTGCTGAGCCTTGCACCCCCAATTATTTGGCCCCAAATCGGGGGAAAAAGGGTCTCATTCTTTAGTGCTGGATGTGCTCTAATTTGTTCCGTTGAAATCATCAATTGTACTTTTATGGTTGTGAGGTTGTGAATTAGCAGATTTAGCAGCATTACAGGGGTGTGGCCAACAGAGGGCGATGGAGATAATGGTAGAACATAGAAGCAGAACAGTGGTGTTATGTTGAACAACTAAAAAGTGATACCAGCACAAATTATAAAATTGACGGCACAATTCAGCACAAATTCAGCACTAAAGAATGACACCATTTTTATATATTTTTTTCATCATATGGGGTGCCAACTTCACAGAGGTAGTTTCCAGCACTTTAAACTACATTGATTACACACACACACACACACACACACACACACACACACACACACACACAAAGTTAGGAATGCGCCTGGGGGTGGAGAAGTGAGTTTGCTATGGGGGGGGAGAATGTTTATGACACACCAAGCAGCAGGGTGTAGGAACATAACAATGCACATCGATGTTGTGTGGGGGAGTAGACCTACACACACACACACACACACACACACACACATACACACAAATGCAACACTTACACGAATGACACACACTGCACGGAGCATCAACGGACGTCGGACGTTGCCGTTGGTGTTATACACCGAATGGTGACCTATAGAAAACGGTGGCTGCGATGTTTTAAATAATGTTTATGTCATTTCTACACAGATGTTGTTTGTTTTAGGTAGTATACACACGTGTGGTCGGCGCGCGCGCGTGCGTGCGTGCACAGTCATACAAATGAGGGTGAATAAAGCAACAACAAAAAACATCACAATCTGTCTGCAAGTATTGAAAGAAAGTTGTTTTAGGTAGTATACACACGTGTGGTCGGCGCGCGCGCGTGCGTGCGTGCGTGCGTGCAGCCGTGCACAGTCATACAAATGAGGGTGAATAAAGCAACAAAAAAACATCACAATCTGTCAGCAAGTATTGAAAGAAAGTGAACAAAATAGAAGCACGACACAGTACACAGACGTGTTCTGTCAGCAAGTATTGAAAGAAAGTGAACAAAATAGAAGCACGACACAGTACACAGACGTGTGTGTGGTCGGCGCGCGTGCGTGCGTGCGTGCGGAAGAGTACTTTTACCTAAGTTGAAACATTTCAGTACTTTTCCACTCGGAGCATTAACGGACGTTGCCGTTGGTGTTATACACCGAATCGTGACCTATAGAAAACGGTGGCTGCGCTGTTTTAAATAATGTTTATGTCATATCTACACAGATGTTGTTTGTTTTAGGTAGTATACCCACGTGTGGTCGGCGCGCGTACGTGCGTGCACAGTCATACAAATGAGGGTGAATAAAGCACCCAAAAAAAACATCACAATCTGTCAGCAAGTATTGAAAGAAAGTGAACAAAATAGAAGCACGACACAGTACACAGACGTGTGTGGTCGGCGCGCGTCCGTGCGTGCGTGCACAGTCATACAAATGAGAGTGAGTGAATAAAGCAAAAATCACAATCTGTCAGCAAACTATTTTAAGAAAGTGAACAAAAGTAAGTAAATAATCACCTGTTGTTGATGCTTCTGCTGCTGTTTCTGTTTCTGCTGCTGCTGCTGCTGTTGCTTTAACCACGCGTAAATAGTGTTTGCGTTTATGACGGCCAAGGGATGTCTTTTTTTTTCGTCCCATGTTTTTACACGGGAGGTGTAAAAGGAAGATCTGTCCCTATAAAGGCGATGTCGTTTCTTGAGTGTTTAATTTTAACAATAACAGGTCCTGTTTTGTTTGCTGGTTGTGTCTGTGTGACGATAACTCTGCGAGTACAACAGCTGTTGGCACATGCGCAGTTGGTAATGGGTGGTCCTAGCGGGCAAAATAGCTGTCTAAAAAGCGCCTGAATAATTTTGTTTTATATTAACTGTACGCTAATGTAAGTACATTGATGGTGGCAAATGTGCCTATAACGTTGGCAGAGTACTGATCAGTACATATGCAAAGCGTGGAACCTCTAAGATTAGTGGTTTGCTGGGAATAGGGAGCAAACGCCATTGCCACTCCATGGACGGACTCCATGGACCCCTTCTCCAATAAAAAGATGTAAGATTACTGGACTAGTAGTAACTGTTATTGAATAGAGAGCAATGTGTATTTGACATTATGCTGTTTTATTTTGAACGTATTGGTATTGGAACTTCAGTGTAAGGGGGTACTGCAGCCAAAAAAGATTGAGAACCACTGACGTAGAGGAACTAAGCATGATGACCTAATCTTTCATAATCTCTCAGCCAAAACGTACACAAAATCAAACGTATCCAAAGTATAAATACAAAATAGCCCTTAACCCTACAATGACTAAAAACAGTTTGTCCTCATCCACACACACACACACACACACACACACACACACACACACACACACACACACACACACACACACACACACACACACACACACACACACACACACACACACACACACACACACACACACACACACACACACACGTTAAAAGTGTCTGCACCACACAAAAAAAGGAGCAGAATCACAAACGGAAGGAGATCTTAAATGAAAATTCAAGAAGTTGTCTCCCAATTCTTTTGTACACGTCTGACTGGCAATGGCTGGTTAGTGTCTGTCATTTACCAGCCAAAGAGAAAATCTACACGCCACTTGCACTTGGTGGTAATTTTTGCACGTGTGTGCAAACACACGCATGCATGCACACACACACACACACACACACACACACGCTAAAGGTTATTTCTCACAGGTTTACTGTACAATATCATGATGTAACAGAACATGGATTTTGACTCAGAGGACAACTTGAAAGGGAGTTAAAGCCATGTGTCCTCCTCTCTACAAGGTCTCTAAATCATATTTGTGGTCTCTAAGCTAATGAGTGTCCATTTCCTCCGTATCACCCAGACCCCTTGGAGTGGGTGTCTTTGGGTCATCAGGATCAAAAAAGCAGCTGGCCTGGCATAAAACTCCCCACTGCCGACACAGTGACACAGCCAACCCCTCTCAAACAATTTATAATTCAAAGATTTGCACACATTTTCTCAATTAAAAAAGGAAAAAATTGCAGATCTACACGCTCATAGAATGGCACAAAGTGATGAGTTCATTTTAAATATGATCTACTAATCACAAAGCCTTGTGGCTTAAAATGAAACAATCAGATCATATTAAGCCTGATTTATTGTTGGCACTAATTACTACCATCATTTCAAATGAAAAAAACTAAAACTAAAACTAAAAAGTTGGATGCTTCATTTTCACATAAAACATTACTCAAGCTTTAGTTGTCAACTCAAGAAGAACTAAATTAATCACACTGCAAAGACAATTACTACTGTGTCGGGCAGTGACAGTGTCTCAAACAACGTAGGCTGGTAAATTGCTTAAGCCTCAACCAGCCCTCTGACTGAATGTCTGACTGACTGCTAGTCATCAACCACAGGAAACCACGAAGATCTACACAAGATCATCTGATCGTCAGTATGTGCGGGGGATGCCTCCGCGGTCTCTTGTTCGAATACAGGAACGCTAGCCCCAAAACACGCTCTGCCCGCCTCCGGGTCAAATCCCACAACATTGGAACTATCACCAGTGGCGACTCACCATCGCCAGGTATTCCTAAACGCAATCTCAGTAATACTATGCCTAAACCTAACCTTATTCCTAAACGTAACCTCAGAAAACTATGCCTGAACCTAACCTTATTCCTAAACATAACCTCAGTTAGAGGTTAACCTCCATTAGAAAATGACAAGTTTTAATTACCGTTCAATTTAACGGACACTTTACCTCAATACCTATACCTAAAATGTTATCCAAATACCTACCTACTGTAGAAATGGTTGAATATGACTATGGGTTCACACCTATTTTGTATTTTTAAGTGTAGTAACAGTGAAAACCGCACATTATAGGTGAACAGTGCTTTAAACGTTCCACAGACCAGAAGACAGAGCGCTTTGGCCATTGTCAGGTGTTTAGACGGATATCTCGTGTTGTGTTTATAGACAGTTGAGTCCCCTCTCATATGAGCGCTTGCCCGGTCGGACAACCTGAATTTAAGCAAACTCCACCTGCCCGAAGGTTTTATCTATCTGCCAGGGGCAGGTGGGCAAGCATTAGCGTCAACGCCTGCTAACCTTGTCTAAAACGAATACAAGAACCTGGCAGCAAACGCTCCACAAAATCAAATGGGTGCAAGTGGGTTACCTCTTGTTCTTCTAAAAACCCATAATGTGCACGTGTTATGAATGAAGCGCAGAGAGTGGGTCTCAAAAACAAACAATGCAGCCTTCAGGAGGGAGGATGGTGTGCTGTCAGGGACGTGCTGGCCATTGGGAAAAGCGGGACAACTCCCGAACGGCCGGTTCATTCCCGCCATTAGAAAGAAAAAAAAAAAAAGAAATGTCGGCCTTCGTTCCATTTTGGGGGCTGGGCGGCCAACAAAGTAAATCATCACTGTCGGGCAGAAACCTTGTATCTCCAAGTTTCAAATGTAGCAATTTTTTCGCAAAGCAAAGCCCTGCTTCATCATATAAGGCCGTTGCACAAAAGTAGTGAAAACAGCAGATCTCTCTACAAGCACAACGCCTCGCGGTGCGAGGCGTTGTGTGCTTGTAGATTGGCTGTTTTCACTAGTTTAAATCATTTTTAAAATGATAAATACAAAACAAACGGTTTTGGACATACAAGGTTTCCACCCGACAACGACGAAATATAACTCATGTACAGTAATTGGCCCACGGGCTTGTCACTTGTCATGATCTGAAATGGCAAATCTTTGAGTAGCAGCAGCGCTATAGAGAGAGATCTCTCTCTACAGTGCGCAATGAGGGCCTCTCTTCTCGGCCTCTATCTTTCCCGGGCTGAATCAGGGGCCCAGCAACGTGCTGTGGTCTAATAGTTTCCTGGCACCGCCGGAGAGGACTCGCCCTCTTCGGAGAACGGCCAGAGAGGAGTGTTGGAAGTGACAGGGATGATTGGAGCCGAGCGCACGGTGCTACGAGAGCAATCCAGTAATGGGAAGCAGAAGTGGAACTAACTGCGTCCATACCTCCCCAATCACTGGAGTGGAACGCAGCAGGGGCTGCTGGGGCTACAACAACATACTGTGTAAGCTGCCACGCTATGCTGGGAGGGAGCACGTTTCTCTATTCCAGGCATTCCCAACATGGGGGTGGGGGCCCCACTGGAGGGCTGTGAGGATATTGCAAGTGGGCCCCAAATGACTGTTAATAAACCACTAATACTGTAACTCTTTAACTAGTTAGGGAAAGTTAGCCGAGTCTTTGACCAATCTGGGAACTAAATGCTTGCCAATAGCTTTCTTCACAAATGTGTTCATAAAGCTGTCTACTATCACCTCTGAACTTGAGGACCTTGGACGATTTGCCATGGCAGTAAAAGAGTTGATGTAAATAGAACTTAAATTAGTTTTCATTGTGATACGATAAATAAGAAGTATGCTACATTTTATCCAAGCCCGAACACAATTGATTGATTGATCATTGATCAAAATAATTATTGCTCTGAGGGGGGGGGGGGGGGGGGGTTAATACAGTATCATGTTTTAATATGGCATTTTATATACCGTACTGTGAGATTTCATACCGTTATACAGTATACCTAATTAGGAAATGTGTGAGACAGAGAGCGGGTGCATGTGATCTTACTAGGAGCTCATCCATGCTGGTCTGACACTTCTCCAGGTTGATCCGCTTGATGGCCACCTTCTCCTTGCGTGGTATACAGTAGGCTGCCTGGACCACGGCTGTGGCCCCACTCCCTGAAGAAGGCACACACAACATACAACCACATCTCTATTACCACTGCCTGAAGACACACACACATAGGGCTGTCACGATTAAGACATTTTAGTTACACGACGATTAATTGTCACTCAAATAATTGCGTTTAATGATTGTGTTTTGTCGTTGACAATTACATTTCTGTTTGGCTTGTAGGCTTTGGAGTTGCACATGGCAGTGACTGACATATTTGACAACGTAATACTTAAAAAAGAACACCGATAGTGGAAATAGCCGATCTACAAGCTAACAACGCATCACGATGTGACGCGTTGTGAGCTTGTAGATCTTCTATTTCCACTATTTTTGAAAATGTTTGAAAATATGATAGTGGAAATAGCCGATCTACAAGCTAACAACGCATCACAATGTGACGCGTTGTGAACTTGTAGATCTTCTATTTCCACTATTTTTGAAAATGTTTGAAAATATATGAAATATATGATTTTTCAACATGGAAACGATTATGACGATTATGACAAAATAATTGCGATTATGTAAAATAATTGCGATTATGTAAAATAATTGCGATTAGACAATTATGTAATAATTGTGACAGGCCTACGCACACATTTTTAGCACACATCTTGCTAGCTTAAGTGTTAAGTGCTCAGTGTTGAAGATACTTGCATATCTGACCAAAGTTAACATCTCCAAAAAGTTAGCCACAACACAGCCACAACACCAGAGGGAGCGCACACAATGATCTGATAACACAAACCCATAAGACAAATATGGGTAAATTCTCCTTCTACATCACTGCCACCCAGGTGTGGAATTCCTTGACTACCTCCCTTAAAACATGTAGATAGCTCGCTGGCATCCTTCAAAACTGCCCTGAAAACTCAACTTTCAGGAGGCCAGAGAATTGGAGGTAGTTATCACTTCTCCAGCGAGAAGTGAGCACCCCACCCCCTTGTTTCCCCTAGCCTGTACATAGTGTTTTTATAACTGCGATATTATTGTATGTTTTCTTTGCTTGCTATTTATTACGTCATGAATTAAATACAGAGGGCTTCCAACGTAAAAAAGACCGTAAAAAGTTCCTTTTAGGCAGGGTGTTTAACTGTACTTGTACTGTACTACATTTCAATTGTATTGACTATACTTGTACTGTTCTCCATTTTTGTCTAATAAAATAATCAATCAATCGTTATCACTCCCTGAAGGCACATACACAACAAACACACTTCATTATCACTCCCTGAAGGCACACACACAACAAACACACTTCATTATCACTCCCTGAAGGCACACACACAACAAACACACTTCATTATCACTCCCTGAAGGCACACACACAACAAACACACTTCATTATCACTCCCTGAAGGCACACACACAACAAACACACTTCATTATCACTCCCTGAAGGCACACACACAACAAACACACTACACTTCATTATCAGGCTGTCAAGAAAAAGGATACATTCAACTAGTACTTCTCACCCTTTTCAGGCCGCGACCGCCCAAAATAAACCATCATATACAAGCAGTTGGAAATGAATGTAGGGGTTGAGGCGTTGCATTTAGTTTAACTCGGTTCCACAGATAAATAGAATGACGTTTTTTACTCTCTCATACATAATTTGATAATTTTGTCCAATGTCCAATTTTGTCCAGTTTTTATATTATACTGTGGTTTGTTCACTTTGTTGATTACTTCTGAGGCAGTAATGGTCTTTTTTTTTTTTATTAAAAAGGTCTTAAAAAAGTCCATAAATTTACACTTCACTGTCATTTGGGGTCCCCCCAAAAGAACTAGATACCGACAACAACCACTGGAAATAAGAATATTGCATTTGAGTGTGTGTGTGTGTGTGTGTGTGTGTGTGTGTGTGTGTGCGTGCACACACGTGCGTGCGTGCTAGCGTGTGTGCGTGTGCGCGCGCGTGCGTGCATGTGAAGTCGGGAGGGAGGGGGATTGTGAGTCCAATAATAGGTTGATCAACCCCCCAGTAGTGCTTCCACAGCTCTTGGAAATAAGAAACTAGAGGAGCTGTTGAACACAACAAGTTTGTGAAAATGTTAAGCCAGGCCATCACACACACACAGTGGAGCGCGCACACACATGGCTGGACAACACATGAGTGGACAACACAACAGACAACACAACAGACACACCCTTATGGGCTTCCCCTGGTTTCCCCATATTGTGTAGAGATCCACATCAGCTCTCTGGGTAACAATGTCTCTCACTCACTCTCACTCTCACTCTCTCACACACACACACATGCACGCACGCACGCATGCACGCACATTATTAAACGTGTGGGGAAAGCAACATTTTACGATGGCTGTTCCTGTAATGACATTTTTACCATTTGTTTTTTTGTTTTGTTGCCATTTTCTTTACCATAACCTCTGAATCCAACCCTATACTCATTGTTGTAACTTGTTAGACAGACATAGCCTATATTCTGTTTGTATATTCATTGCTCAGAAGCCATTACCGGGCCATGCATGCATACATACATCTGTATTCTGTACAATATACATCTGTATTCTGTACAATGTAACACTAGATGAATTTATCCATTCATATATTCACTGTCGACAGACTGTATATGTACTTATTACTGACCCCCTGACCCTCAACACAGGAGTCCAACAACCGGAGAAATATTGTTTTCCTGTCTCTTCATTCCAGCACGATCACAATCATGACACAGACGCGCACGAACACACACGCGGTAAAATACGGTAAAAACACAGAAAAATCCTGGCAGAAACTACTGAATTAATTAATACCTGGCAGAATATGTGCTAATTGTAAACCTAACTCTGTGGGTGCCCGATGGCCTACTGGTCCGGGCACATACCACTTATGCATTGCCACATAGGCATGGATGCCTGGCGGTGTCGCCAGTTCGATTCCAGATCCGGACGACCTTTGCCGCATGTCACTTCCCGTCTCTCCCCCCATTTCCTGTCAGTCTACTGTCCTATCAATAAAGGCATAAAATCTTGTGAGGACCAGGAAAATGGTCCACACTATCGATTTCTTATAGGCGTCACAGACATAATGTGTGATTAATTTTACTCAAGTTTACATGTGTATAAATTAGGATACACGTTTGTATGAGAACTGAGCTTAGTTTAGCTTAGTTTTAGTCTCAAGGAATGCCTTGAATCATAGGAGCTGAAAATAAAAAGTTTGTTTTAAATGAAGTGTCTTTCTCTTCCTGGATGGGGCATTCTTGTTGCGTGCAGACAGGATACTGGCAGCACTGGGCAGCAGTACTGTAGCCAAAATGCTGTGTTGCGCATGCCGTGTATGTTGAGGAGTGAGGACACATTTTATTAGAGATGTTACCGATCAATCGGCAATGGATCGGATCGGGCCGATCAAAGCGTGATCGGCGATAATCGGTGGTTTAGATCAAAAGGTAAATTCACCGATCCGATCCGATCGGTGCATCCGATCAACCAGCCGTTCAGTATGCCCACTTGAGGCCATTTTGGGGTACTGATTTCCACAGTGCTGAAGGAATAATTAGTTACTGCTATGATAATAAATACATAGTAATGCTGGTAAATAACTATAAGGCAAATATATAAATGAATTCATGAGTGAATTAATTAATTAAAGTTAAAACATTAACATTTAGAAAATATAAATAATATATAAATAATAACTTGATCGGATCGGTGATTGATCGGTATCGGGTGATCAAACTTTTGTGATCGGTGCTCGGTGATCGGTTCCAAAAAACCTGATCGGACCATCCCTACATTTTACGCACCCCTCACCTATACATAAACCTGTTACACAAAGTAGCCATGGATGGGAACCTGATCCTGCCACAAAATAACTGTGGAGAGTCGCGTGAAGCGACCAGTGCGTTTGTTTTAGTCATGGTCTACAAAGCACTCAACAGCCAAGGCCCTGCATACATCACAGACTTTCTATAACACTCCATCCACAACACTGAGATCTTCCACAGCAGGCGGCAAGAGCCATCTCTTCTTGCGTCCCCGCAGGGGCGTCGCACCAAATTCTGGGCCCTGGGTACAAGGATTCACTGCGGGCCAACCATGAATGTTCTTCGTAGGGGGAGGGGGTTTAACCCATTTAGACTGGGAAGGCATTATTACGCGTTATTTTGCTATATATACCGGTATTCAAAGATTACCCCCCCCCCCCCTGAGCAAGAGTGATCTCTTCTTGTGTCCCCAACCCGGAGTCGCGTCCGAAATGCTTCACCAGGTTAGCTTTCACGAGCGCCGGTACCTGGGGGTCCCGATCCACAGGTTGAGAACCACTGATCTAGGAGGACACACGTTTGAAGTCAAATGGTCAGACGACGGTGCCCGAGTTATGCCCTGGACAGTCACTCACAACAAAACACCTACAGGTTTCTGCAATTTATAGATAAGAGATGTATGATAGTATGACTACGAACAGTAAAATTATCACAGAAGAGAGAGGCTGTGTGTCGGGAGTACTAAGAAGTCATGCCAGCCTTCTGTTCTTGCCTGCTCTCTCCCTCCCAGGCATGGGTACAGTATGTATGAGGTCACCTCAGTGCCTCCGCGAAGCTGAGAACCAGATGCCTGTGGATAAAACCTCTTGTTAAAACACCATGCATGCATGCACGGCACGCACACACTCGCACACACACAGTTTCCATGAGATCTTCTATTCTGCGTATGTGTGACGCTGAGCAGTGCTACATAGTACATTCCTCTTTGGCAGGAGGCTTTGCTGTGTTACCCTTAACCACTTGAACCCCATATGGTTGAGTCCCTCAGGGCTCTACGCTGGTGTATTTTCAGTTTTCTGTTATTATTGGGAAAGCTTTCCCTGAAAATAGCCCATCGACAAGCTCACAACACATCGTGTTGTGAGCTTTAGCGCTACCGACGATTTAAAAGCCAACAAAGAGGAAGTTTGGTAAACATAAAATCACGAGTGCGGCCTAACCAAGTGACCACCAGTGACTGTGCTGTGCTTCACCATGGCGAATTAAGACGATCTCCTCCTTTCAATTCAATTCAATTCAAAGGAGCTTTATTGGCATGAGAAAACATACATTTACATTGCCTAAGCAAGTGTCACAATTTCACCAATAAAAAAGAAAATAGCGCGAATACGACTGTACTAAGGGGCAACCTCTCTGTCTTTCAATCTCTGCCATGTCGAACACGTGTGACAAATAAACAAATTAAAGGTGAATTCCGGCCTAGAAGTACTCATTTAGAAGAACTTATTTGCTCCCCCAGAGAAGGTGTTCTTCCAGGTGTTCTTTTTTCAAAAGATGCAATATAGTCCATGTTGTGTCCATCTGCCCTACCCGACCAGGGCTTCAGACAGGAACGATTGGTTGAATTATAAATCTACTTAGTTAGTTTGTTTTTGTTTTTTTGCTACATGTCTGCAGTAGATAATGCCACTAGTCCATGGGTCTTCAACAGGGGGTCCGGGACCCCCACAGTTATTACAGGGGTTCCTCCAAATCTTATAGAGTGATAGAAAGTTTTTTTTCTCCTTTTAACCACTTGAACCCTAGTGTCCATATTCTGAGAACTTTAGCCAAAGACATCAGATCTACAAGCTCCCAACGCCTCGCGCTGTGAGCTTGTAGATCGGCTATTTTCGGCAGAGAGCTTTGGTATAGAGGGGGAAAAGAGCAGAATAAGTACAGAGTGAAAGGTCAAGTTTATTAAGTATTGACGGTTCAAGTGGATACAGTAGGCTCATAAATGTTGTCTTATCCATGTTCCCTACTGGCTCAAGCAAAAGTCTGAACAATGAGAACTCTGTTAATATCTGGGCACAGCGTACAGCAGATGAGGGCATGGGAGGTTGGGGAACAGCTTACTGTAATAAGGACTCACTTATAATTCCACCCTATACTGTAGCTCAGTAGCTGACTCTCTTGCTTAACCACGTAAGCTTAGGGCTGTCAAGATGAAAATGTACTCTAGGATTAATTGAGATTAAAGATTTAATTGAGTTTCTGTCGTTGGTCATTATGAATAAGAATTACCTTTCTGTTTCGCTTTTAGGCTTCATAAACAAAAAAATCACACCCGTGTGAACTGAGCGGTGGTTTACCCCCCAACCCCCCCCCCCCCCTTCCCCCCTGTGTGTGTGTGTGTGTGTGTGTGTGTGTGTGTGTGCCTGGTCTGGCCTGGCCTGAACAACAGCGCCCCTCCCTTAACATGTGTGGTCATAAAAGGTACTGCAGGCCTGCAGGCTACATACAGACACACACGCACACACACACACACACACACACGCACGCATACACACACGGCCACGTATAGGAGACGGTGTAACCACCGCTCAAAAAGATACACAGGGCAGATATGACCAATTACCTACATAATTAAATAGCTTGATACTCTGTATAAGAATAGCGAAAATAGACGATCTACAGGGGGGAGTGGGACTGAGTTACTAGGGCCCAAGGTGGAGGGGCCTTAATTATTTTATACTTTAGCTATTGAAAAATAGCAGATATACAAGCTCGCAGCGCGGCACTGCGAGTTTGTAGATCTGCTGTTTTTGAAAAGTCGTGAAAATGTTTGTTACAGTGGCAGCTATTGACGTTGGGACAAGCTATCGACTGGTACCCTATAAAAATGTGTCCAGTCGGCGCTGGTCTCGGTTCTCAAAGGGGATTCCAGGGACTTTGTGGGTTCCTTTATGGGAGGGGTCTAAATCAACCCATACAAGTTTGTAACTCTAACAGCATACAAATAGAACCAAATGGACCCTAACGGGAGTTAAGGGGAGACCTTGGAATGTAAAAGTTTGAGAAACACTGACTATACTGTAACATCAAAGAAAGTATGGATCATTCTCCGTCACTCAAAACAACCAAGGGGCTGAAAGGGACTATAAATAAACAACCCCACCATGCATTGCACAACAATATCGGGAGGTGAGGTACAGGGGTGGTGAACTCTGAGCCCTGGCCTGACCACTGGGGATTCAGTTGCCCTCCACACATAGTGGAGTGTAAATTCCCACACACAAACAAACAGGCGGTCGCCATGGGTTATTGGCGAGCAGGCACCCAGGGGAGAGTTTGGTGAAGGGGGGGTGAGATACCCCCCCCCCCCCCACCGTTCTCTCACACTCTCCAGGGAGGGTAGGCGAGGTCAAAGGGCACATTCAAACCAGAGGACCAGCACTTTCCCCAAGCCATTCAGACTGTACGAGAGCACTGCGGTCTAACGACACAAGATAGGAGGAGGAGCAGGCTTATCTCTGAAATGTCCCCACTTCAAATGGCTTTTATAAGCGCCTTTATCCACAATTTAAAAAGAACAGATAACTACCCCCCTTTATATAGGGTAATACATTTTGTCTTATCCATGTTCCCTAATGGCTTAAGCCAGGGGTCTTCAACGTTTTCAGGCCAAGGACCCCTTAGATGAGAGAGAGATGAAGCAGGGACCCCCCCACAACCTTATCATAGATTCCATATAGTTTCATCGTTTGACAGCACAATCAGTGTATTTTGGATTCATGTCAATTTGTGTTTTCTGATATTTAACCACTTGAACGGTCAATACTTAATAAACTTCACCTTTCACTCTGTACTTAGTCTGCTCTTTTTCCCCTCTACACCAAAGCTCTTTTGTTGAAGACCCATGGCTTAAGCAAAAGTTACATACACACACCACAGGCAAACCTTCAATTTAAGGTCTTGTTCGAGGACAAGTAGACACAGACACAATGCCAAGATCAGGGAGGAGCTGGGGATTGGAACCTGGGACCTTCTGGATTCCTGGAGGATGCTCTCACTCTTAAGAATGTCTTATTATTCTGCTCAAATGAGCACAAAGTCAACGGTGTATTCTTTGACTGCATTGTTCTTATAATCCGGTAATCCAGTAAAGTGATCATTCAATACTTTATATTCCATTAACACATGGGCTGCTCAGGTTTATAACATTTCTAGCTGTTGCTGCTGCCGCCGTTCACTCACGCTTTATTTTGAAGAGCCTCGGAAGCTTCGTGCGTGTGCACGTGGGTGTCCACTGACGATTGAGGAAGATAATCCCTTTGTTTACAAAAGCTCGCGAAACTAAAATCCAAACGGGAGCCGGCCATCGCGTTATAGTGTCGCCGTGAAAACAATTGGATCTCTGCTTCCCTGGCGTTCTTTTCACCTCATTCAGAGATAAAGCCCTTTTTATGTTTCAGAGTAGAATGGAAATCAATGTAACCAGCCTCCGCCATTTTCTCCCTCTCTCTCTCTCTCTCTGCTACGGGGTGACGTATGGACTCGGGTCATTCAGAGGGCAGGCAGCAGCACGTACAGTTAACCCTTCGTTGTCTCGTTCAGGGACGAGTTTGGCGTGGTGACACCTAGTGGCCTTAACTTGTTACTGAACGAGTTTGGCCTCCCAAGTGTTAAGGGTCCTTTTGGGATTCCTATCCCGAGTTGAATCACTTAGCAGAAGTTAAATTACTTAGCAGAACAAACAGGAATCATGCATACCGTTTGCATTAACCTAATTAAAACGATTAGTCGTAGTCTAGACCAGTGGTTCCCAAACTTCTTAGCTCAAAACCCAAAAGAGATATTCGACGTTTGCCCAAACTGTGAAAATAGCTGATCTACAAGCTCGCAACACGGCGCTTCTCGCCACGTTGTGAGCTTGTAGATCGGCTATTTTCACTACTCAAACATTTGTTTTCGAATTAATGAAATTATTGTGAAAAAGAATCTAATGTGTTTTTATTCATGATTTTTTTTTGAGCTGTGTGCAGCTCCCTATACGTGGCTGTGTGGGTCTGTGTGTGTGTCTGTGTGTGTGTGTGTGTGTATGTAGCCTAACTTCGGCGCGTAACTAGTGCCGCACCATTTACGCCACTCGCGCAATATATACATCAAAATGTGCGGCTCGGCCGGGAATGGTGTTCTATTACCTTTCGTTCCGATCCGCCTTACCATGCCGACGTAATCGGCAAAGAACGACGCTTAATTGTCCCCATTGACTTATAATGGGACGATGCAAGAAATCACTTTCAAGTATTTTTCTCTCGTAAACCATAGGAGCTACAGTTTCAAACCTCGGAGAGGAGATTCATAATGATTTTAAGAATGAATCGAAAAATAATTACATCACTCGGCCTCATGGTGGCGCTATAACGGCCCACTTTACGTTTTGCCCCGTAACTCTTGAACCGTAGATCGGAAAATTAAAATTATTTTTTCCCTGGATTCCTTGGGTCAAGACGCATCTCCCCATTTTCTCCAAAACACACTTTTTGCTCCTTTTCCTACATATTTTCTTCAAATGTCACAAAAATCGGTACACATGATCTACACACACACACACACACACACACACACACACACACACACACACACACACACACACACACACACACACACACACACACACACACACACACACACACACACACACACACACACACACACACACACACAGCTCCACTTCACACGGGTGTGATTTTTTACTTGTGACCCATTAAAATGTGTCCCCCGACCCACAAATGGATCCCCGACCCACTGTTTGGGAAACAGCGTCGTAGACCAATCATGATTTTGGAACAAATTAAGTACTGTCGGTCCGCAAGCAGCGATTTCTTGACATAAGATAAGAGTGCCGTAATTACACTCTGAGCCACATCTAATGTGCCAAACAGTCTCATGACACAGACACAAAGGCTGAATGATATCAGACAGACAGGGCAGCCAGAAGGTGCAGGCTGCCTCACAGAGATGCTGTGTTGGTATGTCAGCATTAGGGATGGGACCATATGAGAATTACATGTCACGCTTATTGTGGCAAAAACATATTGTGATTAATGATATAATCGCAAAAATCTAAATATGCTTAAAACGTAGAATTTTGCTTCTGTTAAACCACTTGAACCCCCAGAATCCCTATTCGGCAAAAACTGCCGATCTAAAAGCTCTCAACATGTTGCAAGTGCAACAACGCGTTGTGAGCTTGTAGATCTGCTATTTTGGCAAATCAATTCATGTGGAGTGAAATAAGAGTGTAACAAATTTGCTCTTTACATGTCAGTTTTATCAAGTACAGAGGGTTTAAGTGGTGCTGAATTTGCAGCTCAACAAAAGCAAATTCATCCTGGTGTATGACGGAGGACGATTTCACCAGAAATTGCGATTATTATCTTTTTATCGCAATAAACGACAACATCGATTATCATCCCGTCCCAAGTCGACATGGTACTACTGTATTACAGCATCTCTCCATCCACTGCCACTGCGAAATAGAGGAACAAACAAGGTGTGGGATGGTATCCTAAATAGGTCTGGTATAATTATGACATAATAATCATCTAATCGCAGAGAAGCTGGGCCGCCCGAGTCGGCGACCTGGCCAACTCGGAACAATGTAAATAGGGAATGAATGCCCCGCTCTTTAATGCAAACCCCATTATACCTGTTTTCATAGGACCCGTTTTGACCATCTGTCTGCCTGTGTCCATTTATGCCCATATATGGAGATATCTGTATCTGTCTGTCTGTCGGCGTCCATTTTATGTCCATATATGGAGATCACTGCAGTTATAGTTCTGGGTCCATTTTATGCCCATATATGCCCATATGTGGAGATATCTGTCTATCTGCGTCCATTTTATGCCCATATATGGAGATCTCTGTATCTGTCTGTCTGTGTCCCTTTTATGCCCGTATATGGAGATCTTTGTGATTCTGCGTCCATTGTATGCCCATATATGTCATATATGGAGATATCTGTTTATCTGCGTCCATTTTATGCCCATATATGAGATCTCTGTCGATTTTTCAAACAGATGGTCAAAACGGGTCCTATGACAACAGGTATAATGGGGTTTGCATTAAAGGGGGAACCGGCACTGTGTCTGCAACACAGTCGGAGGCACAGACAGATACAGAGATCTCCATAATGGGAATAAAGGGACACAGACAAACAGATGGAGGAGGAGACAAATTTAATGCAAACCCCATTATACCTGTTGTCATAGGACCCGTTTTGACCATCTGTTTGCCTGTGTCCATTTATGCCCATATATGGAGATATCTGTATGTCTGTCTGCGTCCACTTTATGCCCATATATGGAGATCTTTGACCATCCGTTTGCCTGTGTCCATGTATGCCCATATATGGAGATATCTGTATCTGTCTGTCTGCATCCATTTTATGCCCATATATGGAGATCTATGCAGACAGTGCCAGTTCCGGAGAATCCTGATGTCAGACATCAGAATCCGAACCTTTCGTGCTGGTTCCAGAAAATCGTGGGTCGGGTCGGGTCGAGGCCGAGCTCTGCACTACCTGCTGCGGTGGGGAACGCGCGTGCCGAATTTGAAATAGGGAATGAATGCCCCACCCTTTAATGCAAACCCCATGAATGCCCCACCCTTTAATGCAAACCCCAACAGTGATGTCATTACGTGCCCATCCCGCATCAAAAACCCATTCAAGTCGCCCAGGGACTCATTCATGTCATGGTCCTGGGGTCCCGGGGATGCGCCTCCATTGGAGTCCATGTTAAAATAATTTACCGGGACGCGGTAAAAGAAAAACATTTTAAAATTCCACAGACACCACCATTGTTCATGGGTGAAAGCATCCTACTTTACCCTACGTTAACACAAATAAAATCCACGTAGAAAGTCTTAAACAGGCGATAGAAACGTCAATGTTTTGATTCCACCGACGTCCGACGCCATTTTGCGCGCCCGAATTCATTAGGGGCACATGTTTTAGTCGTTTTAGTAGTTCTAAGTTCAAACATTAGCCAAATTGTAAAATAAATATAAGAAATAGGCAAACATTTTGAAAATAGCCGATCTACAAGCTCACAGCGCTCGAAAACATTGTATTGAGGACTCAAAAAACTTTTCTGGGACCCATTTGAATGACCACCTGTGGGTCCCGGGACCCATTACATTGAAAACCTAGTAACATCACTGCCCCAATATACCTGTTGTCATAGGACCCGTTTTGACCATCTGCTTGTCTTTGTCCACTTATGCCCATATATGAAGATCTCTGCACACACAGTACCGGTTGCGGAAAACTCTGATGTCAGACATCAGCTCCGCATACGGGCATTCATTTTATTCCCATATATGGAGAACGCGCGTGCCGGTGGGACGAACGGTTCTCGAGATACGTGGATTACATACATACAGACACACTGACAGAGATTTTTTGTTGACTCATGTGGCGTACGTGATGTCAGAGCCTTTTATGAAGTGATGTCACAATGAGTCAGCGCTTGCGCCGATTTCCTCCGGAATAGCCTGATGTCAACAATCAGCCCCGCATAAGGAGATTCCGAACGTTTTGCGCCGGTTCGGGAAAACCGCGCGTCGGGTCGGGTCGAGGCCCGGCACTGCACTCCGTGCCGCGGCGGGGAACGCGCGTGGCGAATCTGAAGCCGGTGGGACGAACGGTTCTCGAGATACGCGGATTACAGACAGACAGACACACACACACACACACACACACACACACACACACACACACACACACACACACGCAGACAGAGATTTGTCGCATTTATAGATAGATTAAATGTATTACATTATTTCAAATAAATGTATGAAAAAGTTGAATCTGCAACGCAATTGTATTCAACGATGTAATATACAATATGTAGTAGGAGAAAAACAAGACCCCATGTCTAGTCTAGCGGCTGTTTTTAGAATAATGGATTCATTAATAAAGTTACATGCTTATCTGACCAAAGAAAAACACCATTGCATATTTTATGTTTGTACGTTAAACTGTACTAATGCTGGGTTTAGCTTGTTTTGAATGTTGATGTCTAAATCTAATCATTATATTGAGTTACCCCACATTAGGTGAAATTGAGTAAAGTAGACCCAGCTGATGTGATTTTGTTTCACAACAGCCTGTTGGAAGGGGAAAAAAAGGCTTGTGTTAGAAGTGGAATAGAATCACATTAAGTTCTTCTTTCGTCTTTATATTTCATTTCCGCCAAATTCATTTTAGTCAATCAATGTTAGGTTAGCCCCTGTCATGCTGACTAGCTTTAAGAGCAGTGTCCTTTCCAAGTACACGTCCGTCTTTCAAGCACCAACTCAGTGGTTCTCCTCAAAGTGGGGTCCGGGGACCCACAGGAACAGGGGTCTTTGAGGAGGTTCCCGTGGATCCCTGGCTATTTTATACCTGTCATATTTGATTTCATGGTCTATTTTAATTAGGCACAATGCAAACGGTTTACTTGTTCTTGTGCATTAGTTCTACAAAGTGATTGAACTTATACAACTCAGGCCTCTTTCTTTTATGGGGTTCCCTACCACAACATATTTTCAAACGGGGGTTCACGTCCAAATGCATATCAAATTGAGGTGTCCTTGACATGAAAATGTTGAATAACTACTGCCCTAACCCATGGAGATATTTCTTAAAGCAGCACCCATTTCATGTCTTCATATAATTGGTCCTTACTAATGCTCATTATAAGCAATTCCCTAGAGATACTCTGATTGCGACCTTTGGGGCCAATACCGATCACCAATCAACTGGAATCAGTATCTGCCGATACCGATATTCGCGACCACAGCGTCAAATCCATAAATTCTTCTATTTATTGTGTTACTGTAGCAGCATTTATATATTTAATGATTCTTCTTACAAAACGTTGACATTGTATATTAACTCATTAAAAGCCAACCCCGCGATGTCGCGGGAAAAGTAATAGAGTATCTATAGTGCCATCCACGCGATGTCGCGGGAAAAGTAATAGATTACTGTAACGGCGAGTAAAAATACCTAGTACAATGGCCGACGCTCCGGAGACGAAATCCGCGCTGATTTGTCATCATCACGGCTCCACGAGCACACAATAGTCATCCCATAACATTGAGGTGGACGGGCCGCCTCATCTTTAATGTCCATTATCTCAAAACTACACTTTAGAAGCGAAGATGGAGGCAGATGCTCGCTTATAAAACACATGTATAAACGCTACGAGCCGATCCAGCATGGCTCCACATAAACAATGATCGGTTCAGTCGAAGGATCCGATGACGTCAGACCGGAAGTACTTCCGGTGGCCTTCAAAATAAGACAAAATAAGAGAACGGCCGTGAATGGGGGGGGGTGGGAGGCACTCTGGATATTATAATCCGTTAATGTCTGAGGCTTTTAATGAGTTAAGTATAAAGTAACATTAGGAGATTGCAGTCTGAGGTCCTTTAGTATCCAATTCAACTTGTAGGAGTTGAAGCTGAGGTTACATTCAGTCCCACAGATAAATATTGTGAAAATAGCTGATCTAGCTTGTAAATCGGCAAAGCCGATACCGATCAAAGCCGATAGAGGCATTATCGGCCGATCGCGATCACTCACCAATTAATCGGCACACCTCTACAATTCCCATCTACTCACTCTGCCTCTCATTGGCGGGCTATAGACAGTTCAGAAACCTGTCTACCATTGACATCATAACACTAACAGAATCCCTTTTATGCCCATATATATCCCTGATGTCATCAATATTAAGCCCATATCTAACAGGACTTCATATGGGAATGCCCATACATATGGAGGCCACATCGGCCACATCGGCCACATACCACACTAACAGAATCCCTATATGGCCAAGACAGATGGTCAAGACAGCCCATATCTGTGTGGCAGGTTCTACAGACAGTGATCTATATATATGGAAAATAAAAGGGATTGTATGATGATGTCAGATGTCATAGACGTCATAGGACTTTCACATAATAACGAATAACTGAGTAAGCATGTTTGGGGTCTTACAGCATATCTCCATACAGTACATGGATCTCCATATATGGGTACCAGGGGTCTCCATAATGGGTAACTGGTCCGATATACATCACTGGCCAGATGGCCATTAATTCAATTAGTTTAAATACGTATTTTATTTTATTTGTCTGACTAAAGCCAATGACTAAAATATGACAAAGAAAATGTGTCAATTAAAACCAACTAAAACCGTTTCGAGTCTTTGTTGACTAAAGCTAGACTAAAACTATCAAGTAGAAATGACTAATGTGACAAAATCTAATAAGCATTTCATCCAAAAGTCTAAGACAAAACCTAAAAAACATGGCAAAAACAACACTGGTTTACCAGGGCAGTGACTTTATGACAGCTGCACCCGTCATAATCCACTCCCCATCTAAGTAATTATTGGAAAGCATCAAACACTTGATATTCATTGTGTTTTCATCTTTAAGTCCATAGATGATAACCTAAAAAGCAGACCAATCCTGCAAACTTTGGAAGCCAATCTTAGCTAATCAGGAAGGAATCAGAAAAAGACCTGTTTCGTTTAGTGACGTGATTTTTTGACAAATTCTGTATGAGTACTGTCCAAAAATGTGTTTTGCACAAATCCGCCTCCTGGTGGCGCTATAACAGGCCCATGTGAAACATTGGGGACAGAGGTTCTGCTCTGGCACCCAGGGAGTGTGTGTGCACGGTTTAGCTGCCATCCTGCCAACAGTGCCAGAGATTAGCTGTTCACAGACGGAAGGACAGACACAGGGTGCAAAACATAGTCTCCCCATGCCTTTTTTTAAATCTTATTTCAAGTCATTACTTATCACAAGTTATTCATTTTCCATGGGTCTGGCATCAATTGTTTTGAACAGCTGTAGAAGTTTTTAATTTTATTTCAAGTCATTATTTTTCTCTCTCTCTCTCTCTCTTTTTAGCTGCCATCCTGGCAACAGTGCCAGAGATTAGCTGTTCACAGACGGAAGGACAGACACAGGGTGCAAAACATAGTCTCCCCATGCCTTTTTTTAAATCTTATTTCAAGTCATTACTTATCACAAGTTATTCATTTTCCATGGGTCTGGCATCAATTGTTTTGAACAGCTGTAGAAGTTTTTAATTTTATTTCAAGTCTCTCTCTCTCTCTCTCTCTCTCTCTCCTCTCTCTCTCTCTCTCTCTCTCTCTCCTCTCTCTCTCTCTCTCTCTCTCTCTCTCTCTCTCTCTCTCTCTCTCTCTCTCTCTCTCTCTCTCTCTCTCTCTCTCTCTCTCTCTCTCTCTCTCTCTCTCTCTCTCTCTCTCTCTCTCTCTCTCTCTCTCTCTCTCTCTCTCTCTCTCTCTCTCTCTCTCTCTCTCTCTCTCTCTCTCTCTCTCTCTCTCTCATAGCTTTACTAAATGAAATGTCAGGAGAGACATTGACAAAACAATCATGCCCTTTACAAAAATAGGAGCAAATGTTTCCTGTAAGCACAACATGACTCTACAGTATGTTTGCCCTAAACAGGTCAAGTCACCCATGGGAAGCCCTCTCTGCCTTATGAGAATTAGATTTGTTAACCTCTTAGCATGCAGGTCGCATGCAAGACGGTAGACCACAGCTTACTGCTCACATCTCTTTAACCCAATAAAACCTGAGACCCATTCTAAAAAAGATCTTCAACAGTTTTCTTAAAAACATATTGTTGTTGTCGAGTGGAAACCACATCCAATAGGGCTGGGGCGGAATGGATTTTTAGTTATTGCGGTAATAACTCATTGTTTACTGATGGTATGGCGGTATCTCAATAATAGTCTTTTAAAAGACAAAGAAGCGGCCGCACACACAGTAGCCACAGTGCCAATATTTATTTTAGGACGAAGAGAATAGGCAAACCAACGTTTCGGCCTTCTTCAGGTTATATAGGGTATTCTACCACTTTTTGTGGTCACATGTTCAGATACTGTATTCTGATTGGCTTAAAACAGTGGTAAATCAGTCAACAACCTTGAGTTGGCTCATGGACCCCGCCCACTGTTGTGTTGCCCACTGTCTGTTTTCTTTCATTTATATGGTAGAAGTGGTAGAAAAGCAATTTACCATTCGAGGGTTGTGGGTTGTTGGGTCGTGGGTTGTTTGGCACTCGGCTTCGCCTCGTGCCACAACCCTGAAACAGTGGTAAATCAGCCAACAACCCACTCCCTCTCATGGTAAATGGCTTACTCGCGGTATCTCCCCAAAAAGTTGTTTTGAATGGAAGAAATACATATATTTTAAATAAGAGGCGGCATAGCTCAGGGGTAGAGAAACCGTCATTAGAGCACGAAGGGTTCTCAGTTCGAATCCGGGCTCCCCCTGAGTTGATGTCGAAGAGTCCTTGAGCAAGACTCTGAACCCCAACTTGGTTGCAAGGCACAGGTTGGTGCCTTGCATGGTTTCCTCCGCTATCGGTGTATGAACGTGTGTGAATGGGTGAATGTAATGCACAATCTATGTAAAGCACCTTGGATGAAAGCGCTATATAAATGCACCATTTACCATTTAAATAAATAAAAATAATCGCAGTATAATCGCGGTTATGAATGAACTCGACCTAGCATTTCACCAGGTTAGCATTCACCAGCATTGGCAGGTTAGCATTCACCAGCGTTAGTTTTACTGAGGTTAGGGTTAAGGTTAGGTTTAGGTGTATCTCCATCCCCCAGACTTTCGTCACCTCCATGCAGCCAATCACAAGCTTCCGCTGCCTTAAACCAGTTGCTTTTTTGATACACTCGGACTGAACGACCTGCAAAAAACACTCTCCCATTCTGATCCATCTCTTTGAAGTGTGCCATTATGTGTAGGGTAGACACCAAAACAAAGCACAGCAATGATACATGGTGGTATAGACACCCAAAAAAAGGGAAAAAGAAAAGAAATCTCACATTAGCAGAGCAGTGGAATTAGTTGCTATATGGAGCAGGCCCCTGGACGGGGGCCGCGTCAAAGCCCTCCTTCATGCGCTGTGACCAGCGGCATGGCAGCAGCCCTGTGTTTGCCTTTCCTGCCCTCGGCAGGCCGGTCCGCCGTGTGACGCCATCCGCCCTTTATTACATTTCCTCTGCATGCCTCACTCACATTCCGCACATTATTCCAAGGCACAATGAGAAATGTCACACATGGCTCCGCGATCACAGCAGTGGGGCAACTGTGCCTCTAGCCTCTGTGTTCCCAAAAATAAAGATTACTGTGTCCGATGTTTAATTTGTAGACCTGGGCTGGCATCCTATATAGTATGTCTATAGTTTCAATGTGCAGATTGTTGATTGATATTAAAGTACCGTTTACCAAGTAAGACTCTCTAATCGGGAGAAAAGCGACCGTCAGGTCTTGGCAGTGTCCATTAATGTTGTCTGCAAAAAGCAACCTCATGGTGGCACTAGAAGAGGGGTATGTGAGAAATCAGGGGAGGGGGTTGTGGTTTGCCAGCCAAGGAGTGTGTGTGCAAAGTTTGGCATGGATAGGGGCAACGGTGCCGGAGATAAGAGTAGGGCCAAAAGTGTGACGTGACGTGACGTGACGTGACGTGACAGACAGGCGGAGGGACTGACTGACGGACTGACAGACAGCTGGTGGAGGTTTTCATAGTAACTTGCGACTTGATGGTCGCAATGATGATTATAGGTTCTTGGTTTACATATGATCTTAGATTTCTATTCCTATGCAATAATACTGGTTACTCTTCTTCAGATACCCTGGCTGCTCCTGCTTTTAATTGCATCCAATTGTTTTGTATAATTGGTCCTGTGAAGTGTATTGAATACACAATGCATGTGTGTAACGGTCTGTAGTTTTGTTCATATACTGCTTTATGAGGTTTGTCAATCTGTGCAGTGGTGGAAAAAGTACTCACATCTTCTACTTAAGTAAAAAGTATCAATACTGTAATGCAGGTGTACTAGTTATTGTATGTTTTATAATAACAATCAAAATCTCCAAAGTATCGAGTAACTCAAGTTTTCAAATAAATGTAGCGGAGTAAAATACAATGTTTGGATCCGAGATGTATTGGAGTAGAAGTAAAAGTATTGGAGATTGGAAAGACTCAAGTAAAGTACAAATACCTCAAAATTATACTTACAGTAAATGTACTTAGTTACTTTACACCACTGAATCTGTGGTTGATTATGTGGGGTTGGAGCGGACCGTTACAGGAGAGCTTGTCTTTGTGTATGCATGTATGTATTAGTTGTGTTTTTCGGATAAGGACCCTCTCAAAAACGAGATGATACATCGTATCTTGTAAAGATAAGGATCGCACGTCGGTTGGAAACATGACAAACATTTTAACCAATGAACTGCATTTCTCCCACAGGACCAATAAAGCTCTGTCTGTCTGTCTGTCTGCCTGTCTCTCTAACCACCTCAAACCACAGTCAAACACATTAAAACAGGTTCCCAGCACATTAGTGTGTCAGTCACATACTGTATGTAGCATTACCATATATCATTGTATGAATGAAGAGCATTCAATAATTCAATTTACCTATTTCTGAACATTGTATACACATTATAAAGGTAGTCTCTGGATCCTACAGTTGTCTATACAGGCATTGACACTAAGGCTTGCCCACCTGCCCCCGGCAGGTAAATAAAACTCTCGGGCAGGTGAAGTTTGCTTTCAGGTTGCCCGACCGGGCATTGCGGGCAAGTACTAATTTGAGAGGGAACGCCATAACTGCTTATAAACACAAGACCAGATATCTGTCTAAACACCTGAACGTGGACAGAGCTGTCTTCTGGTCTGTGGAATGCAAAATAAGAACACTGTTTACCTATAATGTGCTGTTTTCACTGTTGCTACCCATACCAATTTTGTATCGCACAGCCCAGAAAGCAAAAAAGATTTGTGTTAAATTGAACAGCAATTCAAATTTTACCTATAATTTTATAATGGACGAGTTCGGGCGAGTGGGTATGACCTTTGGGCAAGTAGAACATGACCTGTCCTGTACTTGCCCGACGGGCAAGTGCCAATGAGACCTTAGTGTCAACCCGTGCTATAGTTTCAAAACCTTTTTTTAAATCAGGTTTTTTGACAGCCTGAGCCAAATTTGAACACATAATTTAATTCACATAACTTATCTTTCCTGATCAGCAGAGTGCAACTGCTGCCAGCAACTTGCAGCCAGCCAAAACAAACCGACACTGCTCTAATGAAGGCAATAGTGATTCAACCTTTTTTTATTTCAAGGACCCCCGGTTTTATATTCCTAACTATTAGGCATACAAAGTGCCGTTTTTAAATGTCTAGGACCCCAATCTAGACTGTGCTATTTTAAATCTTAAATGGTGAGAATGGATCCATTTGGTACCCAATACCCATCTGTCTGTCTGCTAATCACAAGGTACCGCTGGACCGATCGGTGTGCCGTGAAACTTTGCACACTTACTCTTAGTAGGCCATGGAAGAACTCATGTTGTGGCCGATAACTCTTTAATCGTGGGTTGTGTACAGTGGTGTGTTATACCATGATACGGGATATACGTAGTATGCCATGGGAAACTTTCAAAGTAGCGTATCTGATGTGCATTATTCACTGGAGGCGCTGGCCACAGGAATGGCCGCGGACCGTAGTTCCGAAGCGATCCACACACATTAATTTAACAATAGACCTAACACCTCCCAGACCCACTTCATTAGTATTCAATCTGCAATTCTGCGTGTCATATCGCACTGTATGAAATGCAAGGTAACTAACATTCGTCTGGAGGTTCTGTCTATGAAGCAGGTAGCAGTTATTGCAGTTATTGGACTTTTCTCCACTTCTTTTGCAAGTGTATTTTTTTCTTTAGCCTATAACTGTTTGTTATTGCTGCTGAAATGTGTGAGGAGCCAAAACTAAACTACCAAAAGTCTACATATGGGCCACATACACACACACATCTGGTGGTCTGCGGACCACGGTTGAAAACCCATGAATTTTAGTATGCCCTCAAAACAATTCTAGAACACACCACTGGTTGTGTACAATCAATTCGTTGGATCATGATTCACCTCCCTACATGACATGGCCATTTCTGCCTGTCAAGATTTTCTCCCAAATGTACAGTTTTAAGTTCCCTGCTTTGTTATGAGATAGGGCACTCTGTGTGTGTGTGCGTGCGTGCCTGCCTGCGTGCGTGCTTACGCACACGCACACGCACACACACACACACACACACACACACACACACACACACACACACACACACACACAGGAGGTGGGGAGGTAAGTAACCCGAGCAAAACGGTTTCAGAGAAGTCACCTGATTGCCATCTAATCCCCCAGTCTAAATCAGAAGTGGAACAGCTCTTTGAGCATCTTCATTTTGGGGCTTATAATGAAGCCATTTCCCACAATTTCCTCAACCTTAGCCCGAATGACTTGAGAAATGCCAGAGATACGGATAGTAACGCAAACCTGAGGCACTTTGTAAATAGGAAGACCACTGAAGTTGCAGCAGCAGGACCGCAAGAGGAAATTGCAGTAACCCATATCATAAGGTCAGCTCTAAAAAAAGATGGCCGGCAATGGTAAGCAAGCAAGAAGAACTGCCTGCAAAGAGAGAGAGAGAGAGATGGGAGACAGAGAGAGAGAGAGCACGAGAGAGAAATAGTTTATGTATATTAGGACTAGCGCAACAGATTGCGCTAGAAGAGCGAGGAACAGATCTGCCATTACAGTGGCAGGATGAGTTCACAACATATTTACATGTAACTGATGTTAACGGCGACTCAGCACAGGGGTTTGCAACTTTTTCATGACACGGACCACAAAATCTTTTCATTAGGCCCTCCTTTTCAAAATGATCCTGCACTAGAGTAGAGACCTTAATATGATATATGCTAGAAAGAGATAGACCTAAAAAGATGCAATTGGAAATTGCAAGTGTGGTACGTTGCCGTGACGCGAGTCACAATTGCAAATGAATTCCGTCTTACCATTTGAATTTTCCCTATTCAAGTCAATGGGGAAAATTAATTAATTCATTCATTATTGGACATATATGGAGATCTCTATGTCAGTCCTTGTCCCTTTTATACCCATATATGGAGATCCCTGATATCATCAATATTAAGCCCATATCTTGGAATGCCCAAATATGGACATATTGTGTCAGTCTCATGTGGTCTATGATGTCAGACATCTATGATGTCAGTCACCTCCAAATATGGGAAAAGTTACATTTTTAATTAATTCACAAATACATTTATATAAATTAAACTATATATAACATAATTATAAATTATCTCTTGAAATTGATTCCTGATGAAACCGGTCGATATGACATATGGCCCAAGTGTGTGCCACTAAAACTGTGGGATGACTAGTGCAGCAAACTATAGTCTGCAGGGGCAGGCTATAGTACTGATTCATAAAGGTGATGAAACATACTCCTTATTCGGCTGGGGAGTGGGGACCACTTCGAAAACCACTTGCCTTGCAAACACATACTGTCAAATCAGGTGACATACAGTTTAAGTGTCGACATTTGAAGAAAAGAAAACATTTGGTTAAAGTTTTAACTTTAGCCACCAGTCTGTGAGTCTGTAACTGGTTAGGGTACCTGGGGTGAGACTACTACGTACTGTACAAGATTAAAGATAATTTCATTTAGGCTTGTTGTTAACCACATTCCCTCCCAGAATAAACTGGCTGTGGGTTAGAGTCCCACCTTGAGGCAGTCATACCAGTTCTCGGAGCTCTGTTGACTATTTTGGCTCTTTAATCTATCATCCAGCACATGAAAATGCCACAAAGCTGGTTCCTATACAAGAGGAGCTTTATCTGTGTGTGCACTGTGCATGCAGAAAAGCAGGGCGTTATCTTGCGGGGTACCCTCCAGTGCAACGTTTCCAAGAAACGGAGGGGAAATGTGTAGGACAGGTAATGCCTTAGAAAAATACACAGAGTGGTTCAATTGAGGGCTGCAGAATGGACTCTGTATAAACACAACTTGCCTCTCTAGAGACATAAACCCACCAGCAGAGGTGTGTAAAGCAGGGGTCTTCAATGTTTTCAGGCCAAGGACCCCTTAACTGAGAGAGATGAAGCAGGGACCCCCTCTACATATTGTATAAATTGTATGAACTGGAGCTAGGGAGCGCTCCTTTTTGTTGGCTTGGACCATGCGGAGGTGCGACCACCTAAACCTAACCTTAACTCTAACCCTAACCCTAACCTTAACCTCAGTAAAACTATGCCTAAACCTAACCCTAACCTCAGTAAAACTATGCCTAAACCTAACCCTAACCTCAGTAAAACTAACGCTGGTGAGTAACTAACCTGCCGACAAGCATGAAAACAAACGGCTCCGCCCAGAACTCATGTGCGATTCCAAATCAGGCGTCTATGTTGGATTCGTGTTAATTCGTGACATTTAGGCGCTTCAATCGTCGATAAGTACATAGTAAACTCTGTACTTGGTCTGCTCTTTTTGACCTCTATACCAAACCTCTTTGCTGAAAATAGCCAATCTACAAGCTCGTAGATCTGCTATTTTTGGCTAAAGTTCTCCTCAGAATAGGGATGCGAGGGTTCAGAGTTTTTAATTGAAAATAATTGTCCTATCAGACAAGGATTTGGTGCCCCTCTTGTAGTTACTCTGAGGACCCACTCGGGGTCCCGGACCCCCTGTTGAAGACCCCTGGTGACTCAATTGCAAGCAGATTTATGAGCTTCCAGAAGTGGAATCGTTTGAAAGGACAATACTTGGCCCTTTACTTATTCTCATTCTCCTTACTTTCCTCAAGTCAGGCAAAGGTACGATAAGGTCAGCAGTTAGTGGGGCGTTTCTGAACTTCAAGCACTTAAAATCTGTCTTTCTTACAGCATGTAAACTTTCACCTAGGATGAATGACAATACTGCGCATAGTATAGTGGCTGTTCAGCTGTCAAGAGCATCTGAATTATGCTAACCCTAACTCCTCATTCTGTGTAGAGTTTGCCCCTGTGTCACCTAGGGTAGGTAATCTCACAAAAAAACATGCAGTAATCCTAGTCTCTATACTGCCTCCCCCTGGTCAGCCGGGGCACCTGATGGAGGGGAAGGGAACTGGTAGGAATAACGTGTTCCTCCCACGCGCTACGTCCTACCAGGGAAGCTCCCCCCTGTGAGGTGATAAGAAGCGGCCTGATCACTCCTCATGCATTGAAGGAAGCATGAGCTCAGTTCGGGGCTCTCCACAGGTTGGCAGAGGGAGAGTAGCGCCCAGGATTATAGTTTAGGCAATTGGCACTGGGTGAAAAATGGGTTACAAAATCATGGAATAAAAATTAGAGAGAGGGCGAGATCATTTAGCGACCTACAACCGGGTCGCAACGTGGTCGGTTGTTTTCAGCGACCGGGTCGCAAAAGCTACCAACCGTGCCGGTAAATCACCGACCGTGCCGCTAAATCGAGCGATCGGGTCGCTAAATCGAACGACCGGGACGCTAAAGCCAACGACCGGGTAGGTAAATCCAGCGACCGGGGTCGCTTTTCCACCGACAGGGCTACTAACCCTAACCCTAACCCTAACCCTAAACTTCCGACCTAAAACTGCAGGCAGGTCGGTAGATTTAGCGACCGGGTCGGTCGATTTAGCGGCGCGGTCGATAATTTACCGGGCCGGTCGGTTGATTTAGCGACCCGGTCGCTCGATTTAACGACCCGGTCGCTGAAAACTACCGACCACGTTGCAACACGGTTGTAGGTCGCTAAATGATCTCGCTCTTACTGAAAAATTATAGTATTTTTCTTTTTTTAAAGAGCGTCTGCATTAGAAACCATTGGCAGCCCCATGGTTATAGTTTGCAGCTGGTTCATAGTTAACTTTTAAAAGGTGAATGCACAGAGCACCTTCGGCTTTAGTGTTTCCTTTACCAATGTTATTTGGTTAAGGTTAGAGAAATTAGAGTATTCACACACAAAACATTTAACGTGAATGCATATTGAATATCAATACATCTATTCACCACACACACACACACACACACACACACACACACACACACACACACACACACACACACACACACACACACACACACACACACACACACACACACACACACACACACACACACACAAATGTAAACACCCTCCAGTCATACAAGATCCAACAGCGTCAAGTGGTTCAGTCATTTCAGGTAAAGTGTGTCTGATTTTGCCAAGAAAAACTACATCAAGTGACATTTGCATTAGGGGAACGGGACATGGTACTGTTTATGTCTATATAATGCACAATAATCCCATGCCAATTGCCAAGATCTCCTGGATCAATTCATACAGGCAGTAAATTACCTCAAACAATATCCTGAACTGGGAGAGAACAGGACCATGATCTGGAATGTCTAGCCAACAGAGTGAGTATTTTGGAAAGTCTGATGCATTGCTGAGACCAACAGTAGGCCTATATCTTTGGCATTTGGCCTTGAAGACATGTAACAGGGATTCTCTCTATTTTGTGCAGCTCACTGACATCAGGGACGTGCAGAGAATGTTAGAGAGGCAGGGTCTGAAATTTCAAAAAGGGCCTTTTGGTGAAATATCGAAAATAGCAGACCTACAAGCTCACAACGTGTCGCAGCGCGACGCGCTGTGAGCTTGGAGGTCGGCTATTTTCGGTGCGTGATACCACACTGAACTAAGTATAATATTTCTTTCGCCATAGTAAAAACTGCATTCATGGTCTGGAGAGGGCACTTTTTACAGATGGATAAAAGGGCAGGGGCTGAAGCCCCCTTTGATGTCTATGTGTGCACGTGCCTGGCTGACATCTCCCCATTACTGTTTGGAACGCAGTGTCTTCCACCAACAATCACATAACACAGAGATAGCTGTAAAAAGCGGTATACAAGGGCAACAACAACTACTTTCAAATAAAGATCAACCTACTTTGCTGGTTATACGCTCTAATTTAAAGGACCTTTATGTTTAAAAAGGTCAAGGAATGCAGTGCCGAAATGTTTCAGCAATGTCACACAAAAGCAGTGGTGTAAAGTAATTAAGTAGATTTACTTAAGTACTGCACTTAAGTACAATTCTGAGGTTAGGGTTAGGCAGATCTATGTAGTTCGGCTATTTGTAAAGGATGTGTTGCATTTTGAACTTGTGAAATGGGAGTACTTTTACTTTTGGTACTTTTTGGTACATTTTGATGCCAATACTTTTGTACTTTTATTCAAGTAGATTTTGAATTACAGACTTGTACTTGTAACAGCTTGTAACATTGATTGCAGTGTTGATACTTTTACTAAGTACAAATTTGAGTACTTTTTACAGTTTACACCACTGCCATGCTCTGGGTGACACTCTCTCTCTCTCTCTCTCTCTCTCTCTCTCTCTCTCTCTCTCTCTCTCGATCAAAGAGCTATGCACGTGAGTTTGAGGCTGTTTCATAATAGTATAGTATACTCATATATATGCTGCAGTCTCCAGCACACAGTCAGAGTCTGGGGGGTTCGGGCGTGATTTACTACCCCAGTCCCAGATCAGCCCGTGTGGAAGGGTGTATGTCTTCTCTTCACCGCTGCTGCTGGAAACGTTCCATTATTGACTCGCAGTCTCAAAACACCGCCTAGCTGGGACTGGCCAACACCGAAGACGCGTGCAACATAATCTAGAAGACCAGTGGTTCAACTTTTCAGCTCAAGACCCAAGAGAGAAATTACAGATATTTGCCAGGGACCCAAACTAGTGAAAACAGCAGATCTTCAAGTCCACAACGCGTTGTGACCTTGTAGATCTGCTATTTTCACTAACATTAGAAAACGTTTGTTTTCTAATTCATGGAATTCCTTCGATTATTTTATTTATTAATGGAATTACTTAAAAATCTTTTTTTTTTTTTATCATGAAAGATGTTGCTTTTTGAGAATGTTTTGAAATAATAACATCTCTCTCTTTTTTCTACTTCTTATTTGTTATGTAGGAAACAAAAACAAAAATCAGGGACCCATAAAAATGCGTCCGCCACCCCTACATGGGCCCCGACCCAGTGTTTGGGAAACAGTATCTAGGCTCACAGTCACAGGAAAAGAAGATGCCTTTCTGACGTTGACAGTTACACTGCTGCACATAAATGTCAGCTACTGTATAGGACCTGTACGTTTACTAGTAAAATAACCGGTCGATATATTAGACAGGCTCTAAACCTTTTAATACTGAAAGCTAGCAAGCTAGGTTTACTTACCAATAACCTCCTGTAGCTCGTAGTCATCTTTGTTGATGGACCAGGTTTGGGAGCTCAGGTCCTCCGACATGATGGCTGCAGAATGTGTTGAGCCCGCCCGAGCAGTGCGTGAGACGGTGTTGTTTTGAATCCAAAGACTGAGTTGTTAAAAAGAATTCAAAGTAATCCCAAACAGGACCAACAAGGGCGACAATTCCCCCTTCTTTCTGCGAATCCTGCAGCACTCCTCCTGTCATTCCCAAAGTTTGTCACCAGCCCAACAGCCCCGCCCACCGCACTTCTACCGGGCAGAAAGTGGAGCTGCACGGCGGCCATATTGAGTGTGGAATAAATACTCACCATCACCACTGTTTCCCAAACACTGGGTCGGGACCCATTTGTGGGTCTCGGACATGTTTTTATGGGTCCCTTAATTTTACGTGTTCCTACATTTTGTTGGGTTAATTTCATGAATTAAAAAAGAAAAGAAAAAATGTAATCTAAGGAAATTTCATAAATTAGAAAACAAATGTTTTAAGAAGTAGCCTAGTGAAAATAGCCAATCTACAAGCTCACAACGTGGTGATAAGCGACAAGTTATGAGCTTGTAGATCTGCTAGTTTGGTTCCCAGACAAACGTCTATTTCTCTTTGGGTCATGGGCTAAAAAGATTGGGAACTAGGCTACTGCTCATCATCACCATCATTGATAAGGATATTTCTAACTTCTACTCTACTTGTCTTTAACTCCCCTAATTTATAAAATATGTGTTTAATGTAGGCTATAGTGTGTGGATGATATAATTCAAGTCCGCTGCATATCAAATAACTTTAAACGTTCAGATCATGGATTAACTATTTAGAAATTCCTCCCCACATAGCATCAATACAAGTCCAAAGAGAAATGTTTGGTGTCTTTATTTATATTTACCTTTACTACTCTGTGGACTGATAGGACAATGACGACAATGGGGGGGGGGGGGTGAAGCATATTGTTTAATTCTATCTGACATGAATAAAGATATTCTTAAAAAAAAAAAAATGTTTGGTGTTAAATTACACTCATACATAGGGCCATGTCAATCTATAATATGGTCTGCCACACTTTCAATGGCTGTTTGTCGGTGCCAGACGATGGGCGTGTGGCTGTGTGACGTCCTGTCGTGTAATTGGACAGTATCGTGTTCCTCCCTTTATTATTGGATGTTCAATTGTCATTATTGTGAACTGGACCCCTCCCCAGCTCCTTTTTTGCCAAGAGTCCGCTAGCGACACCTCTGGTGGAACATTTGAAATGCTTGCGGAGTTCCGCCCTTGCTCAAGTATGACACTTGCTGGAGCAAAACGGTACACACTACACACCGTGCTGACTTGTCATCAGTCATAAATCATCACAAGACTACATAAGACTTACAAGTCAAAGCTATTACTCATGAGTTGGATTGATTCCAATAGTAATACACACTGACGTTCAATAGAAGGCCTGTTGATGTACATATTCATTGATAGACTATAAATGATTGATATATTCAATGGCAATAATGTATTCATTCAGTTGTTGATAGACTGTATGACTGTACATTATACAAATATATATGATTTTAATTCATACATCTACTCTTAACTGTTTCCTAACCTCTCCTGTGCTTCATTCCCACAGTGCTGTTGCTGACAGTATTTTCCCCTGTGATCTATCTCTAAAGGTGTATTTATCTTAAAACAGAAAGGTAAAAGACATGCTGTGTATGTAAAAGGTGGTGCAAAATGCAATTTATTCATTAAGTTATGTGCCATTTTCTAGCATGGGCCTAACAGCTCCAGAAAAGGGCAGTGAACACAAATCTCAAAGCAATAAATAAAAACTTGAACGCCATTTATTGACGTAACATTTTCATATACGTGTATGTAAAATGAAGATAGATAAAACATCACTTGAGAGAGAGAGAGATTGCTCCATATTACTGCAACACTGTAGTGCAACACAGGTATACAGGAAGTTTCACAATCAGTTCACAATATCAATGCAAATATCTACAAGCCTCAATCTCATGAGGAAGTGGCTGGTGCAGTGCAGGAAAAGCTACAGTGGTTGACACAAAACATTTGTCTGCTAGCTACTACTGCTACTACTTTATTCCTCTACCAGCACCTCTACCTTTTTATGCAAAAGGTTTGCAATTTCTATTGCTCTCAGTCTCCCTCATGTTCACTCGCAGTACCTTTGGGTGCATAGTAAGCAGGTTGAACGTGACAGTTTCATTCATAATTGTACAAACACAACCACCACCACTTTGCCTGGTTAATAAACCAGACCGAACACATGTGTGATAGAGGCTGGCAACGCCAGGCAACCACCACAAGCATTGACTTCTGTATTTCACTCCAAATGCTGAGTTTGAGGAGGCAACCTCCCCTAATCTTTACATTAAGAGGAACAAAGCAGGGAAATTGCATAGGCATGAAATAGTCTCCATTGTACTGTCACATTACATGCCAATTAAAAAAAATCTCTCTTTAAACATCAACATATTTTCAAATTTATTTTGCGTATTCCACATTTACATTTGATCAAATCAAATGACCCTTAGAAAAAACCAATACTGGCAAAAATACAGGTTTGAATTTTACACCATGTGGGATGCTGTTTATTTTGGGAACATTTTTGTGTACTGTTCTATTTTAAAATCAAACACGATTTATTGACGTAATTATATTTTGTTATGTTCATGTGTGAAGTGGTCCCTCTGGATAAAACTGGAAAAAACACCATGAAAAGCTGATTGAAAGATGCACTCGAGGGGAAGCCATTAGGGCAGTCCAGAATCGTACTTGTCCCATCAACCGTAGATACTTCATCAGCAAGACCACATTTGACATTAGAGCAGGGGTCTTCAACGTGTTTCGGATCATGGACCCCTTAGTTGAGAGAGATGAAGCAGGGACCCCCCAATACATGTTGTACAAAATGATGTTGAAGAGTTTGAACTTTTCCATAGATTTCAGAGACTTGTCTATCATCGGTGTATGTCAGACTTGGATCCATATTGTGTCTTTGCAGACATTTAACCACTTTAAACCCTCAATACATAGTAAACATTACCTTTCCCTCTGTACTTGGTCTGCTCTTTTTTTTCCTCTACACCAAACCTATTTTCCGGGGGGGGGGGGAAAAGTCAAGCTACAAGTTCACAGGCGTAGTGAGCTTGTAGATCGACTATTTTTGGCTAAAGTTCTCCTCAGAATAAGGATGCTGGGGTTCAAAAAGTTAATGAAAAAAAAGAAGAAGAATCACACAAAGATTTGGTGGCCCCCCCTGTAGTAACTCTGAGGACCCCCTATTGAAGACCCCTGCACTAGAGTTTCCAGGTCCAGAAGTGAAGAAAATTTCTTCTGAGAACTCATACTACTGTCGTCGAACTCAGCATCATCATGGGTTGCGCATTTCCTCTTTGAGCTTCCGACAGCCACCACAAACGGAACTGTTGCAAAGTTGCCATTGCGATTTTTTCATCCTAAGGTAAGTGGCTACTGAGGGCGGGGGGGTTGAAAAGTGGCACATTTTAAGATGCAATCGAAAGCTTCCTGGACAATGTAATCAAAATTGTAATCAAGCTTCCTTGGCAATGTAACTATCATCTAATTACATATTCTTCTATATGTAATCAATATGGGGAAATCTTGCTCTTTCGACGAGTCATTCTTTCGACTATGAGTGTCGGCAGGTTAGCTACTCCCCCGCGTCATGGTTACTGAGGTTAGGGTTAGGGTTAGGTTTAGGCGTAGAGGTTTTAAAACATTCACCCACGTCGGCAGGTTAGCTACTCACCCGCGTCGGCAGGTTAGAATTTCACCAGGTTAACATTCACCTGTGTCGAAAGAATGAACAGTCGAACAGATGCTATGTCGCAATATCGACACACTCCCATCAATATCTGGGTTGATTACTATTTTTTGTAATCTCATGTAATCCAGATTACAAGTAGTCAGCTGCCCAAATAATTATTTTTATTACGCTAATAATAAGCTTTAGGGAGCACCTATGGCAAAAAATTAAAAAAGGATCTGAACCGGGGTCAGCTGTGAGAAGGACTATACAGCCTTATTTATAAGGTAACTCTTACTCTGTGAGCCTCTGATGTGCCGCTGGTGTGCTGATGTCTGTTCATTTGATTCATGTTGTACGACGACAGGCCCTCATGAGGCACCAAAATGACTCTTTCAAAGCTATTTTGAACAACAACAGAAAAAACGTCATGGCATGGCACCAAAGCTGCCATGGCCTGCTTGCTGTATCATTAAAAGACTCCCCTGCTCCTTGGTTGGTGATCACCTCAGCGAGAGAGAGCGGCTCAATCGGCTCCAGAACCAGGCCTCTGAGCAAGGCCGTGTTTTGTCGAGGACAGTGAGGAAGCGAAGGATGCTGGGGAATGGCTTCGTCATGGACTTGTAAACCACAGGGATGAGCCGTTTGCTTCGAGCTCCTGTATGGTGATTGGAGGACAATATTACATTATTATAAATGCATTTTTTTATTTTCTTTATATTAAATTTTGGGGCGGTGGGGGGGGTGTAATATTTTGTTATTTCAGCTTGTCTTTTTCAGAATCAAAGTACTGTAAAACGGTGTGTGTGTGTGTGTGTGTGTGTGTGTGTGTGTGTGTGTGTGTGTGTGTGTGTGTGTGTGTGTGTGTGTGTGTGTGTGTGTGTGCGTGCGTGCGTGTGTGTGTGTGTGTCTGGCCTTACCAGGACAGAGACTGAGGGCAAACTTGGTCTGAAAGTCACAGGCATCACTGGCCAGGTACTCATCAGAAATGACGGCCACCATTCTCTTGCACCTGGACATTAGATCAGACATTATGCATGAAACATGTATACAGAAGCTACACGTTCTCTGCCAGCCATTGCAATTAAAACAAGCTCCTAAATTAAAGCGCCACTATGTAACTTTTTAACAACTATCCACAAAATGATAACGTTACATGTCAATCAACCTTCCATAAATGTATAGACCCAGGGGCTAGGGGTCCCTGCTAGGGGCTTGACAGTATAGGGGAGACAATTAGTTTCATCCTGGCATTTGCCAAGGCACTAAGGCAGAACTGCCAGTCAAAGCGAAGATCACCTGTCTGATTAAATGCAGAATATACACAACAGATTCATAATATGAGTACAGTATGTATTGTAGCCTACCTAGGGCTGTCCCGAACTCCCGATTATGACATTTTACATGACCATTGATAATTGCGATTAACGATAAAAATGTGTTTTTGTCGTTGAGAATTACGTTTGGCTTGTTGCACATGGCAGATATGACACATAACCTAAAATATACAAATAAATGAATGACATTATTTGAAAACTTTATACTTAAAAAAGAACATTGATAGTGGAAATAGGAGAAGCTCACAACGCGTCGCGACCGTCGCGTTGTGAACTTGTAGATCTGCTATTTCCACTATTTTTGAAAAGGTTTGAAAATATGAAAATATTTCAACATGGAAACAATTATGACAAAAATAATTGCGATTACGTCAAATAATTGCGATTAGACGATTATGTAATAATTGTGACAGGCCTAAGCCTACCTCTTCTCAATGAGTTCACTTGTTATGGTCCAGACACAGGAACCTGGGAGGACATCTCTGTCGAACACACACAGCTTCAGCTTGCTCTCTGTCTGTTCCAGCTGCTGAATCATCTCATGAACAAAACTGAGGTCACTTTGGCAGTAACAGATGAAGGCGTCAAAAAACTCTGGTGTACCTGTAAAGCACAAAGGAAGGAGAGGGGAGTAGATTCACATTTATTCCCGTGGGTTATTTTCATGATGGCAGAGTGGTTTGTGACCACATGGGCTCTGATGCCTGACAGCGAGTCAGGCATCAGAGCCCATGATCTTTTTTTTTATTCCCGAGCCCAATGAACCTTTGCTGCAGGTCAGTCCCCGGCTCTCTCTCCATCTGTGGATAGAGATGTAACATTTTTTATGTTATATCGATTCCGATACCCATAACTTGCGTATCGGTCAATACAGAATACCGATCGATCCAATACCAGTGGGTCATTTAAATAAATTTGGGACAGTACTTCTCAAAGTGGGGTCCTGGGACTATCTGGGTTCTTTGAGGGTGTTCCAAATGGACCCTTTACAGGTCTGTAACTCTAAAGGGGAGCACACACTGAATGTGGACGGCTGAGCAGCGTCGCGTCGCTGTATCGATGCACGTGATGTGCGCGGTAACCCCAACTAGACGCGGCGCGCTGCCACACAGCACATCCATTTCCCCGGTGGGGAGAACCATGGGAGAACATGTTCACCGCACGGCAACGCTGGAAAAATAGAACAGCGGCGTATCGGCGCGGCAGGCGAGGCGGCAGACCCGCAGCTGCGCACGTCTGACGCTACCGGTGTGAGTTAGTTAATTGAAAATAATGGGGCCGTATGTTTGGACGCGCCGCTTCTGCGCCACCTCCACGTCCGGTGTGTGTTCCCCTTAAGAGTCTACAAATGGAACCAAATGGACCTGTAAGGGTCCATTTGGTTCCATTTGTTCTCAAGACTCATTTATTTTTACTAGCTTTTAATGTTGCTTAAATCTGTTTTTTTGTTGTTGTTTGTTTGTGCTTAAATCTGTCTTTTACCTTGTTTCATGTTCCTTTTTTCCTATGTCCTGTGATTGTTGCACAGGGCTTCATTGAGCAGTTTTGGCCATTTCTATTGTTGTAAATATGTTATATAAATAAATCTTGATTTGATTTGATGTGAATTGATGGAGAAGGAGAATATAATTAAAAAAAATCTTTGAATGTGCCACTATTTGAACTGAAACTGTTCTTTTCTTCATCCTTGTAAATGCATCAGTTACATAGTCATAGTTGAAGTCACCAGTCTCTGTTTCTTCCCTTCTCAAGATGATCCATGCTCTCCAGGATGTTTATTTGTATTTTTCCAATTAAACACAAAATAGGTTTGGGTATATTCACTATCTTGACACTATTACAACTGTATCTACATCATCGTATATGAATTGGAAGATGAAAACACAGAACATTATGTCTAATTGAATTGAAACATGCATAATCATGACTGTTCTGGACGGGTACACATTAAAGTGTATTACCCCCTCAGGCCGGGAACATATTTTTGTGTATTACAGTATGTACAGTATGTAGCTAATATTTTACGTTTTTCGTGTTCTTTTCTTTTCTATGAAAGCCAAGGGTGTAAGCTATCAAATGGTTTTGGAATTTTGTTTCTAACTGCTACAGAGGCTGAGTAATACGTTTTCCAGAAAAACAGTGGGTAATTTTTCAAATCAGACTTAGGTCTATCCACCTGTTTCCACAAGACTTTACAGTAGCATTATCTGCGGGACACTTCCGGTTAACAGCAGACATACAAGCTCACGTCGCGTCGCAGATGCAACCGTTGTGAGCTTGTAGATCACACTAGGCTGCGACGCCGGAAATGCCGCTCGCCTTCTGCGCAATGCACGATGGGATGTTGGAAAGTTGTGGATAAGGCTTTATTCAAATCGGACTTAGGCCTAAGCAATGTGAGTTATTAAGAACGGAGCATAATGTGCAGCTTGCATGTGTGTGTACTGTGTATACTGACCCTCCTCGTCTCGCGTGGTTAACGAACTACTGGGCACACAGCTGTCTACCTCAGGAACTTGAAGTGGTGGTTCCGCCTGCCTTTCAAGATACCTCCTGATGTCTTCATCTAATAATGTCCAAGCGCATTATGGGCAGGGCAGCCACACAGATAAACAAACAATCAATAAACAGAAACAATCATACTTTAGTAATAGACCAGTCCATCATCAAAACAAATGTGCTTGGGTGGCTAAGTGGTAAAGTCCCTGCCCACCACCACAGAGGTTTGGGTTTGAATCCATCATGGTGCATCCGGCTTTGTCGGGCGTCAACACAAACACAATTGTCACATGTTTTGGGGAGAGAAGCCGGGGAGGGTGATATTGGTCATTGCATGTAATCCTACAGGCTGCATGGGGCAGCACCTGTCAGCGGGTAGTGTTCCTCCCGGTAGGGGCTCCTCACTGGCAGGTGAGGCAGTAGGATACAACAGCAGTGACAACACAGAAATGCGTCTGGGGAGGAATCAATTGGCATAACAATGACTAAATTGGGTAGAAAAAGGGGGTAAAAGATTATAAATATATATATATATATATATATATATATATATATATATACAGAGAGAGAGAGAGAAAGAAGGCTAAATCTGAACAAAACAAAAGCAACAAGCATTATTAACTACAGTAAGTACAGGGGGTCCACCTTATGTTCCCCAGGTTCTATGTTCCCCACAGGTTAACCTCCATTAGTTTTACTGAGGTTAGGGTTAGGTTTAGGTGGTAAGAAAGTGGGGAACATAGAACCTGGGGAACATAGAACCTGGGGATAGGTACGGTCCCAAGTACAGTAGTAGGTCTACTAGTAGGTAGGACTACACTCACCTATTATGGGACGCAGGTCTTCCACAACGTCCATTCTCTCCGCTTCCTCCAGGATGGACAGTAACTTCCCAACGGTCGCAGACGGACTCTTGGCTTGCCAGTCGTTTAGTATATCTAAGGTGGGGTTTCTTGACGACTCGTAATTTCTGATCTCCAAATATTCAAAGCCCATGAGCTCCGCCACAGCCGTCCAGTCCGCGGCGACGGTGGTTCTCGGATTCAGAAAAAGTCCAAACTTTTTTCTCACACCCATGTTCAGTGCATTCAGTGGAATTGATTCGTAGCAAATCTTTGATTCACAGCAGCGAGCCATTATTCCAGTGTTGAAGATGCTGGTTTAAGCTATACGAGTTCTTCACGTGTCATCCTCAAACTTGACAGAAAAATGATTTTGTAGAACGTTTCCGGGACAGAGAAGAATGAGGAAATAATGTAGACTATTTACTGCGTCACGGCACGGGGGGAGGAGTTGAACAGTATTTATAACTTGTCATTTGTGTTGTGTTGTACTGTACTGTATTGTCTGTTTCGTATTGTCTTGTTAATTGTACGTCATGATGTTTGAATAAAGATTTATATAAAAAAAAAACAGAGTACTTTCTATTTCAAATTTCCAGGTAGTAGCCTAATAGTATATTGATTAATTGATTATTATAGAAATTATTGTTGGAGCCTTTTGCAATCAATCTTAATTAAGTGGCAGCGTGGTAAGTTCATTCTGAAAGAGATATTTCAATCGAATAAACATACAAAAAAATAATATCTTCGTTCCTTTAGCCTACTCATCAGAATCGGAGTAGGCTAAATAAAGGAGAGAGAGTAGCCTAGGCTACCCAGCAGCTTCATTTAGATCTAAACTCGAGTTGTCTGCTCATTTCTTTGTGTCATTTCACTTGTTTAATCTGTATCCATTCCTGTCTGAATTCTTTATCCTGATTGGCCAAAATTGGCATCCTGACCTGAAAATGCATTTTCTGCCCAATAAAGAGCTGGTCAACATGGAGAGACTCAATGAGTTGCCTGCTATCAAAATATAGAGCTATTTAACATTTATTTTAACCAAAGAAAACCACTTGCCCTACATTTAATGTTCTATTTAAATTAAATTGTATAGCGCCCTACCCACTACCACCCTACACTTTGAAGGACTCACCCTCTCTGAATTGAGATGCAGGAATGTCTGTCTATTTGGCTGCTATATTGTAGCCATGTTCTTGAATCTTGACACAGCTGCTGTAAATGTGGTTGGCTAGATACTACATGCTAACAATGCACCTTGTTCATGAGTGATTTAATAGGTGAATGGGCACAGGTTTCCCAAAATAGTTCTCCCCTGTCTGCTGTCACCTCTCAAAGTAGCCTATTATTCATCAATCATACAATGGCAGAAATGAAAATAGTGCCCAAGTTATTTAAGCTGCTGTACATTTTTAGGTGGGACGGGAGACAACTATTTTTGTGTGATGGGGGACAAGAGCCAGCAAATTTGAAACTGGAATAATTGATGCTCATTATCTTTGTGGAGATGAGATAAAATTGGTTTCCTGACTTCACTATAGCAATGATTCCAAATAACCCCCTGATTGTTTTTCTGTTTGTTTACAAATATCACTTACACAAATGTACAAATTTGTTCATTTTAACCATAGACTGCATTTTAACTACCGGTAATCTGTTTTTTTTTTTTTTTTTCTCTCTCTCTTTTTTTTTCGCCACTAGGGGGGCGAGAAGAACTTCTGGGCCAAAACTATGATATCCCTGGCCAGGAAGTTGTCCCAGGCTCGCTACAACAATCTGCAGCCCATTTCGAGGTGAATCCTACCAGACTACATTTTAGCACACTTACCTTACAGGAACCAAAGAAAAAGTCTGATTGCTATAGGGCAGGGGTGTCCAAAGTGCGGCCCGGGGGGGAAATGCGGCCCCAGGACACATTTTATATGGCCCCAGGATTCATTCCTCAATTTAATTCCTAAATTGTATTATAAACAGCCCACCAGCACCGTCAAACAAGAATATTTTATGGTATAATTTGTCAGGATTCCTTGTTCCCTGTTCATTCTGAAGGGGTCAAACTGGTTACATTTGGTAATGTGAGTTATTTGTTTTTTTGTTCAGAGCACACACCTGACAAATTAGCATTAATATTAAATATTGATGATGATAGTTAAATAAAATATTGTAATTTCGATGGATATGTATGTGACTTTGTTATGGTCCAACCGAAAGGACATTTTGTCAGGAGATATAGTCGGCCCTTGGCTGATGCGACGTGTTGTGAGCTTGTAGATCGGCTATTTCCATTATCAATGTTCTTTTTAAAGTATAAAGTTGTCAAATCATTGTCAGTCATTTCTTTGTATATTTAGGTTATGTGTCATATCTGCCATGTGCAACTTCAAAGTCTAAAAACAGAAATGTAATTGCCAATGACAAAAACACAATTACCTGTAAATCGTTAATCGCAATTATTTGAGTGACAATTAATCGTCATGTAAAATGTCATAATCGTGACAGCCATATGAATCGTTAATTTCATTATCATGTTATCATGTCAATGACACAGTTATAAAGTATAGTACATTCTGCATCGCAGCACCAATTATGTCATCCAAATCTCAGAAAGGGAGGTGTGCCAGCCAGCCAGCCAGGCCAGATTATACTTTTTATAGGCGTATTCTTGGCAGGCAGGCATGCACACACTGTAAATGTATACACATTATTGTACATGTATAGTCCAGATCCTGGTTGACCCTATTGAACTTCCTGTTCTCTCTGTGATCATTTCCTATGGTGTACCAGCAGAGCTGTGTAAATACTGTAGCCAGTTTCCATAAATACTATACAGACCACATCAGTCAACCTTGGAAAGAGAAAACAAGAGAATAATGTGTTGTCAAACTGCATTTCATAGCGGTAATCATAAAATCCTAAATGAACTTGGTCAGTGTAGGTGTTGTAGGCCTACATAATTTAAGACTTATATTTTGTAAATAATAAACCTGGATGTTTGATCTATGTTTGATAGTGATGACATTCATTCAAATGTTTTTAATTGTCTCACAGACTGAGCCTCAAGTACCCTATATTCTCTCTAGACATAATGTCAGTGAACAATATAATTTAGAAGTGAATGCTTACATTCAAACTTCTAATCAAGACCAAGGTCTTTTGTGAGGAAGATTTGGCGCCCTCTATTGGACATAAAGCAAAGTTGAAGATATAAGAATAGAATATAATTGTCTGTTTTTTTTCTCACTGTATATTTTGCACATAATATAATGTGAAATTTGCATTTACCCATCCTATAACTACTAGGAGCAGGGCACTTCTGTGCGGCCCTCAGTGATTGATAGATTGATAGATTGATAGATTGACTGATGGATATTTTCAATGTTATATGTGGACACATTCAGTGCATCTACTGTATCAACTGAATTATGTGAACATTAAGGAGTGAAACTGTTATAACCTTTCCATGCATTGAAAAGCTTCATATCTGTCGTTCAGTGAATGCATTTGCCTTGGAGTCTTGGATTCACAAATATACTGTTCCATAGTCTGTTGCACACAGACTCAGTATGACAGAAGTGGGGTTTGAGTCTCTGGCCAGAGCCTGGGTCTCTGACATGGGAAAGCCAAGTGTTGTAGGCTATAAGACACAACATGAAACCCCAAATACATCAGAATAAGTATCAATAGAGTGAAAATAACCAAGTAAATCAATACATGCACAGCAATTGGCTTTGTGAGATTGTTGCAGAGGCATAATGATGACTTATTAAGGAGTTGGCATGAAGTACATATTACATACCATAAGCCAGGGGTGTCCAAAGTGCGGGCCGGGGGCCAATTGCGGCCCGCCAGCCCAAGGACAAATTTTATACGGCCCGCAGCTTCATTCCTAATTTGTATTATAAACGGCCCGCCAGAACGGTCAAACAAGAATATTTTCCCAGAGTATAATTTCTCAGGATTCCTTGTCTCATTCTGAAGGGGTCAAAGAAACTCTATTTTATTGTGTTTTACCTTGCATGTCTGGTTACATATGGTAAATGTGAAATAAGGTTGCATTACTTATTTGTGTTTTGTTCAGAGCACACAGCTGACAACCCTTGGGTGTTTTAATATGTTCTAATGTGGCCCCCTTGCCTGGTTTGGACAAGTTTGGACACCCCTGCCATAAGCCATGGTATGTAGGCTTATACCATAAGCCTACATACCATAAGCCCGACAGGGGTTCTCAAAGTGGGGTCCAGGGTAGCCTGGAACCAGACCAATCCATCGGCCTGGGCAAAAAAACTCTGGCCCTGCTCAATTGTGAATCCATTTCCTCTCCCCCAAAATTTGGGGGACCAATCAGGCCCCATCATTGGTCTGTTCTATCCAATCGTGTCCAGAGCCATTTTTTTAACACACCCCTTGGAAATAAAAATTCTGCTCGTGAGTCCAGACTAATATCCGATACGCAGTGAGGAATTAGTATGAGCAACGCCAGGCTAGGTCCAGGGGGTTCCAAAAGGACCCTTACAGGTCACTGTAACTATGAGAATGTAAAAGGTCGCTTTGTGCAGCGTTTCAAGCTTGTAGATCAGCTATTCTGCATACCTTTGTGTGATGCTGTAGTTAGTATTGTGATCAAGTAGGACGTTCATTTAAAAAGATTAAAAAAAATGGAGATGAGGGGTTTCTTCCTGACAGCAACAACGTTTTTTAGAAGGCTTTTTTTTAGAGTCGACCTCATGTCTTAATGGGTTGAAATTCAAACGTTTGGGAACCCCTGCCATAAGGTAAACAGGAACTCATGTACAGTGCATAATCACTTATTTTTACCTGTAAGGTCCAGATCATCTGCCTTCCTCTAGCCCAGCGGGGAGTTTGGCTTGGGGTTGGCAGAACAAGCCTCACCCTGCCCTGGGTCTCCACTGCCTTCCTGAACTGGGTGTACCACATCGGCAGGCAGACTACCACACCAGGAAGGGAAGATACACAAGATGTGGTCCAAGTAAAATCTGTGTCACTAAACACTTTCTTACTTAAAAAAAAAGAAGTCGGTTTCCCCCGTTCACATGCTCGTGGGGAAAACAGCAAACGCTGCACTTGCATAAAACGGATATGAAGGCATGGCCTCTCTCTCACGTCACCTGGATATGTGTTTGTTGGAATGGGAGATGGTCTCGCTGGTACAGCGTTGAGCCCCAGCAAGTGTGACCTTTGACCCTGATCTGGGCACAGACATCCTTCACTCCTTTCCTTTCTCAACTGCTCACTCCTCAGCTACAGTACATACCTACAGCAGTGCCACACATCCAATACCTGTTGTATCCATTGTCAGAGTAACAGTTGTAGTCTACCCGTCTGTCTGTCTGTCTGTCTGTCTGTCTGTCTGTCTGTCTGTGTCCCTTTTATGCAGTGTTCTCTGTGTCTGTCTGCTTGTGTTCCTTTTATACCCATATATGGGCATAAAATGGTTTCTGTTAGTGTGGTTCCCCTGACATCACAGTAATGTCAGAGCGTGATGTCAGAGCTTAATCAACAAGCGTTACCCAGACAGACAGACAGACAGACAGACAGACAGACAGACAGACAGATACGGTCAAGATGTGACGGGTCTGGGTCTCATACTAAACTGCAACCTATGGTCGCAACAATTTGACCAATGTCTGGTTCAGTCCTACTCCCAGCACTGACTGAATCCAGCTGCTAGACCAGATCAACAAGTACCTCTTCTGGCTTATCACAGAACACACACACACACACACACACACACACACACACACACACACACACACACACACACACACACACACACACACACACACACACACACACACACACACACACACACACACACACACACACACACACACACACACACACACACACGTTTCTATTGCTATACTTGTGAAGACAATAAACATGTCTTCTAAAATGTCTAATACAAATCTTTTCCTAATTGTAAGCCTAATACTCTATTTCTCACATTCTACAATAGTTGTGTGGCGATGTGGCCATCACAAGTATAGTAGTACACGTGCGTGTGTATTACTACACACACACACACACACACACACACACACACACACGTGTCCCTAGTTAACAGCAAGGTGCATCCTGGGTAAGGGGTAATGTAACTTCCCCCTCAGTGTCAGGACTGAATAGTGGGAACGATGAGTGAGCCAGGCAGCTAAGTGAATGTAAACATGACCTGTAGAAGCCCAGGTGTGTCCTGGACTCCTGGCTCTGTGTTATTATAATGGCAATATGAAATCCTCGAGAGCCAATGAAACCAAACATCATTGAGCTCACATACTGTATGTCACAATAACATGAACAGCATTTATTTTAAAACAAAAATTGTTAAAAGTTTTAAAGATGTAGTAGCTTACTCTATATTCCAACTGCTCTGTACCTGTACTGTAAATCAGTAAGCCTGCTACAGTATGTCTCTTTATAAAAAAAAGAATAGGGCAATGCCTGTGTGTGTCCCCCTCGGTTATGCAATAGCCATTATCATAGTAGGCCGACTTGGAGGCCAGTCTATGATATCAGGTCTGTGACGTCATTTTGATGACATCAGGGAACTCCATAAAAGGGAGGGATTTTCGGTTGTGGACAATCAGCGATCCCACTGACTTCCCACTCTTCACTGGACTCGCTCGGGTCGTCGGCGACACACATGCCAACTTTGAAGTCTCAAGATAACGAGGAGGAAAGTCAGACAAAGATTCCGTTAAAATGCTACCAGATAAGAATACATTGGACACTTAACAGTGTGGCCATTGGGCCTGTATGTTTATAAAACAAGACAATCGATATACAGATCAATATAGGCATAGACCCTTCTTTTAATAAGTTAAATGTACAAAAGTGTTCATACATTTAACATTTCAAGGCTTTGTCATTAAGGCAAAATATTATTTTCTGCCCCAATCAAAAACCACATTACCTTCTCGCGTGATGGCCTGTAGGAGCTCAGAGATGATGTCTATAACAGTACAATCTACTGTATACATAGGGTTTTTCCATCAGATAGATTTGTATATAATGTAAAGAAAATCCATACAAAAGTGCAGTACAATATGTATTTACAGTACAATCATTATGTTTTTGTTTAGTTTTTTTTTTTCAATATAGAAAATAACCTCAGCAAAGCCTGTGTGCTTACTACTGAATAGCTGTTCTCACCCTGGTGAAAAATGCTTTTCGCATAATGGTGTGAACATTTTTTATTTGTTTACAAGGCAGAATAAGGCACTGATCAGGGTAAAAAAAGATGTGATCATTCCTTTGCTAAGTGCCAATGTATTATACCTGGCCATTTTGCCTAAGCTACAATAGCTAGCTACCTATGTCCACTTCTCAAATAAAAGCATTTGGCTCTGCCTTTACTACGTGCACCCTCGGGTGACATACAATAGTGTATTGTATTCTTGACTTGGGTTGACTAATAATTTTCGAATTCCAATTAAAGATTCCTATAGGTTCCAAATGGACCCTTGCAGATCCATTTGGTTCCATCTGTACACTCTCAAGAGCTATGGTGGTCCTTGAAATTAAAACATTTGAGAACCATCGGTAATGTAATTGTATAGCAGACGTGAAGTATGCTCATCCGGTTCCGGGAAAGGTTTCCGAATGTGAACAGATTCCGACTCCTCAATGTTGGATATGGTTCCCCCGATTCTGGATCCCGACCCTATTCTTGACGTTAACCTCACACTCAGTAAAGGTGTTACTGTAGAAAGCAAAGCCAAAACAAGGCAATGGGGTGACTGGATGCATGTTGAAAAAGAAAATCACTTAGAGACACTGCTTTCGATGAGCCTCTCGATGCAATTTCTCAGCATACTCTTCATAGGCATTACATTTCAATGTTGATACAAAACGATTTGGTTTGGACAGTCTACTGTGCACAAAAGCTGCCATGAAACCGGAAATGGCCATAGGGCTCTTAAGTGACAACGACGACAACAACACAATCTAAGTTTAATACTGAAAATTAAATCAACCTACAATTGCTGATTTACATGGTGCGTCTCTTTTTTAACTTATTCCATTTCTCTTTGGCCACTTCTGTGTGGAACAGGTTTCACTGCGAGGAAGCTGAACAGCCCACTGGAATGAGTTGGTTGGTGGTTCACATTCACAACTCCAGTCCTTGGAGAGGGACCCAGAATACTGCTGGCTTTCATTCTGACCGGCTCATCAGGGACACTGGGAGAATGCAATCGACTGCTTGAGTTAATATGAGTTCCCAGGACCAGAGTTGAGAACGACTGGGCTCAAGCCTAATTTACTGTATACTTCGTCACATGACAACGTTGCATTTTCTTTAGTTGAAGTTCAGTTCTACACTGTCTGTCGTACGATGAAGTATGAACTAGGCATCACTGTTGGTGTTGCCTAAACATCAACCTCGCCAGCTATAATGCAAACATTTTGGTTTTCTCAAACATTTGAAAAAAAAAGAAAAAAAAAAGAAACTACACAAATAAAAACAAACGTGTCAAATATAAAAATATTAATTTACTAATTTGATTATCCTGCCTGTTGGAAATGCTTCAATGCATGATATCAAAAGTGCAATGGCTGAAAAATGTACTCCTTCCAAACTGGGCTGTGAGTGCTGCGGGTCTAGGGTAACGGCAACCCTATAGTAAAAAAAAAGGACATTCTCACTTACAAACTGTTATTGTAAGGCGTTGACAAAAATACATTTACATATTTCAGGTCATGATAGAAATCCCCCTCTGGGAAGGTGACTTTGTACACGTTATTTGTCCGTCTGTCATAAAAAAATATTTTATGATCAGAATTTTCAACTCATAGCTAACTTAGGCTTCTGAATAACTTTACAGTAGGCCTACATGTAACATCACGTGATCAATTTTGGGTAAAAAACAATCACAAGTGAATCACAATCACATAGTGCCAGGCAAAAAATCCTACACGTTATTGGCAGTTGCTTGAGCGTATTATAGTAAAAGACCCACTAATATTTCTTGAAAACGGTTTTGTCATTTTGTTGACACAGAGACATCGTTGCTTTCTCTTAAGTAGGGTGACTTTCCCTACACGGGCAAAGAGGCCTACCTATGGTCCTTTCAGCCAGCTGGATTGTTAGGTGCGCTCTCTCGCACACCATGCCCCCCTCCCCTCCCCTCCCCGGGGGGAATGAACAGCGATGCCTTGGACAACGAGGAACGGCCGGAAACAGTTCACCCAGCCTCCCTTTATGAATGACCGTGTCTAAGCCAGTTGGGAGAGAAAAGAGAAGGAGGCTGGCGCTTCAGTCCTGGGCAAGGCAGAAACCGGTGATTGTCAGTGGGACACGAAGTCCAAGAGTGGTGCGGCGGGGCCATGCAGCCTTGAGTGACAGGGGTCCCTGGGGACGGGGACGGGCCAGAGAGAGAGAAGGGGAGGCGCTGGAGACCGCGGAGGCCTTGATGGCAGGGTGGGGGATCCTAGAAGGTTCAGAAGCCACCCTGAACAAAAGGGTGGCTGAGCAGTACTTCTGCAGTCGGCCTCCACTTCTCCTCTACAAACACCTGCCGCAGGAAGTCCCTGCCTGCGTCGGACACCCCCTCAGGAAGCACGGGCTTTGTGGGCTGCGTTGCAATCTTAAAGATGGCTGCCATCGCCTCGTATTCAGCCCAGGGAGGTTTCTGGGTCAGCATTTCCACAACGGTGCAGGCAACACTCCTGACAAGACATGACAAGGCATTAGAAGGAGTTTGTACAAAAATAAAACACATTCTGGTTGTACTGGCAAACAAAACATGTTCAAATGAGCGCCGTTTCCCACGTGCTTACCATACGTCAGCTTTCCGTCCATAGCCCTCTCCGTTGATGACTTCCGGGCTCATCCAGTAGGGGGTGCCAGTGACGGACTTGATGCCTGTCCCAGACATGCAGATGGTCTGGATACGTTTGCTGGCTCCAAAGTCTCCCAGCTTCACATTCCCAGTGGAGTCTCTCAGGATGTTAGCACCTGGAGGACAGGAATATAAAACAGGGCCAGTTATTTAAGAGCATCCTGAGGACTGTCAGCATTTTCATTTTGTGTAATAATCATTCCACTTATGTTGGGAATCTGTTGGGATTTTTTATTGTGATGGGTAAAAATCTTTGCCAGTCTTTCATGGCACTTTTTAGTATTGAATCAATGAAAAATGGTATGTTGGCATTGTCACATTCATTCATTTGTTCAGAGGAGTGTAAACGCACACCCTTATATGGAGGTGCTGGCTGCAGGTGCAAGACAGAAGATGAAAGCAGCCACACACAAATAGCCATAGTGTACTGCCTATACCTATGTTTGATACGAAGACATTGGCACTGAAGCTGCGATTGTGTGCACGGCTACTTTGATCTTCTCTCGGCATTGTCACATTCCTCAATCATATCAAAAGTGTTGTACAGTGCAACACTGCAACTGAGCAACAATTCTCAGGGTAACGGAAAAGGATATGATATCTAAACTCTTCCTCTCCTCGCTATGGCGAGTGCATAGTAAGGAACAATAAGCGAGCATTGTGGAAAATTGCCACGGTGTCCGTTGACCCTCAAGTGGTGAAAATGTGTCTGTGAGTGTGCGTGTGTCAACACACTGTATTGACAGGGACACCCCAACTCCTCCATTCTCAGTAATTTTCCATCATAATGTCTACGTTGCTTCCTCCAGGACCTCCACTTGTTTGATCAGTGACTAATAAACGCCAACCACTCGCCCTCCACACCCATCAAAGGGCTGAAAGCATTTAGAAGAGAGAGAGCTCGAGAGAGACACTAGAATAGTGGTTCCAAAACGTTTTAATTTCAAGGACTCCCGTAACTCTGAGGGTGTACAAAGGAAACCAAATGGACCCGTAATCCCTTTGTACACTCTCAAGAGTTACAGAACTGTAAAGGGTCCATTTGGAGCCTCCTCAAAGAACCCAGAGGTCCCCGGTTCCCACTTTGAGAACCACTCGACTAGAACACATACTGGATTCTAAAACCATTCATGGTTTTTCACGTGTTCTCAAAAGCAGCAGAAGACACTCCTGTTCATCGTACAGTAAATAAAGCCTTCTAGGTTTCCATTGGCTCTTGGGGAGTGTCTTGTTCACAGCCTATCACACTCTGTGCTGTACATTGAGAGAGCTTATGGTGGCGACGTGGAGTGCTATGCAAATACCATATGTGCTGACAGCTTCATTAATTTGTACAGACAAACCAGCGCAGTGAGGGAGGATGAGCGCGAGTCTGCGCGCACACACATACACACCGTAAATTACACATACTGTAAAGCACGTCGCTACAGTAAGTGGAAAATCCCACCCGCAGACATGCACACAGAGTCACCCTCTGTCTTTGAAAAGCAGCATATACCATCTTGTTCACCAGACAGTATTTCCTTCTCCTTGCCTGCGGGTTCAACGAAACCGGCGGGTCCAACCTTGTGGGCAGCCAAACCAAAGGCTTTCCATCCGGTGTGTCAGAACATTTTTAGACCAGTCCATTTCAACGGCATAAACGGGCCTAATAAACGCATGCATCCAAAAACGGCCTCTAGAGTTTTAAATAGCAACCTTCTTTTTTTCCAGTACATTTTCCCAGTATACCGACATAAATAACCATGAGGTAATGATGTCATTCTGAATGAAAAGGAATACGTATAACATTTTCAAATGCACACCTGTTTCCTTCAGCGTTGGTTCTCAAACTGTGGGTCGGGACCCCAGATCTCTTTATTTTATTTTTTTGGGGAGGAGACAAGTGACAATTTAAAGGAGTAGTTCATCCCCAAAATGTTTTTTTTTTCTTCTTCTTCTTCTATCGATTACTCACCCCATGGAGACTTGAGTTCAAAAATATTTGTTTCTGTTTTTGCATAAATCCATGCATTTGTGTCTCCTTCCAGAATCAATGGGGGTAAAATTATTATAATCAAATTATTGTCTTGGCGACAGGAACTTTTTGAGGTGAGTAATCGATAGAAAAAAAGGTCAAATTGGGGATGAAATACTCCTTTAAGGACTTTTGAGACCTTTTTTAATACCTCAAAAAGGGAGAAAGTAAAGAAAAAATCCCATTACTGCATAAAAAGTAATCAACAAACTATTCTATAAAAACTGGTCAAACATTGGCTAAATTGTCAAAAAATAAGAAAGATGCAAAAAGTTTGAGAATAGCCGATCCACAAGCTATCACAAGCAGCCAAATCCAGCCTGAATCAGATCTGTGTCACATCCAGATTGGAATCTGATTCATTCCATGTGACCATGTGACCATTTAAAGTAAACCAATCAAATTCCAACCTGCTGGATGTGGCACAGATCTGATTCAGGCTGGATTTGGCTGCCTTAGTGCTTAGTGCTAGGATTATGTTGGGGTGGTCACGGCCAGAAGGGGTTGAGAACCACTGTCCTACAGTAGCAGTGTGCAACCTGTGGCTCTGGACTTAACTCGTCTGACCCCAACACCCTTTGCTCTCCTTTACCATCTCTCTCTCTCTCTCTCTGCCTTTCCCGTCTCTCTGCACTGTGGCTATAATGTGACAATAACTTAAAAAAGAAAAAGAAAGTTGTTGCAATTATATGAGAAAGGCTTAGTTAAATGTTCTCTTTTAAAGATACTGCACCTAGTAACTCCTATTGTAAATAGCTGACAATCATATGTTTATGTACAGTACTTTAGGAGCAGGCTTTGGTGTGTCTTGGAAACACTTTACAAAAACATTAGTTTTGCCTCAACAAGAGTCCAGTCAAAACATGTTGCTTGTTTGTCCTGAGTTCTCTGACTCATCACTCTGGTTTTTATACAAAAAAGAAAAGAAATTAAAGGAGTAGTTCACCACTTTTCAACCTGTCTTCATATAATAGGTCCTCACTAATGTTCATGATAAAATATCACAATGTTTTTCTACTCAGTCCAAGTCTCCTAGGAGAGCAAGTTCAGAATCCATCGTCTTGTGACATCATCATTTTCCAACTTTTGGAAAAACTTTTTGGCAACTTTTCAGGAATAGAAAGCCTGCAGTTTCTATAAGCTGGATTGGCAATCGATGATGCCACAAGACGATGGGTTTCTGACCTGCCCACAGCCCTCCTCTGAGGAAAAAAAAGAAAAAAAGAAAAGAAAAAGCTATTTTTGAGTGAGGACCAATTATATGAACATAGGTTGAAAAGTGGTGGAGTGCCCCTTTAAGTATAAACTACAGTATACGTGAAGAACAAGAAGTGTAGTACTGATTGGTCCAGTGATTTGTAAGATTAGCCCTGGACACAGACAGACAGACCTTCTTCTAGACGGCTTGCCTCTGAGGAGTCACACCATAAAAACATGGCTGTTATATAAATAGGTGTCTTCATCCAAAAGTCTCTTTTCTTGCACCTAATAAAAGACATTGAACCGTCCAAGCTGCTCCAGTGAATTCTTTCTCACCAGTTAAATACTACATTAGCTTGGGGTCACGAAAGGCATGGATCAAGTTGGACCACTGGTTTGCGCGCCTTTGTAAAATGGTAAATGTATACTATTCGCTTACACACACACGCACACACACACACACGCGCACACACGTGCACACACACACACATTCACACACCAACACGGCGGAGGAAACCATGCAAGGCACCAACCAGGGTGATCAGTGTCTTGCTCAAGGACACTTCGACACTAGCCCAGGGGGAGCTGGGGTGGGGATCAAACCGAGAACCTTCCGATTCCTGAGCGGCAACTCTACCACCTGAGCCACTGCTGTACCCAACCTCTCTCCTCCAGCATGCCAACCACACAATTGTAGCTCATACTAATACTACAGTATATTGTCACGCAAGTCTATAGTAACCCTACAGTATAGAAGCTTTATAGTCCATTTACCTCGACCATGTGTGGGTGTGCTGCACGGGGCACACCCTCCGGCCATGGTTCCAAACCGCATGTGAAACCCAATCATTTCATCCTCACTGTGGTTTTGAAACAGGTTTTTGACTTACCTTTGATGTCTCTGTGGACAATCATGTTGCTGTGCAGATAGAAGACTCCCTGGAGGATTTGTCTGGTGTATCTCCTCGTCACCTTCTCTGTCAGCGCTCCGTAGGCCTTTAGCTGGTCCTTTATAGAGCCCTGGGAGAGAAAGATGCACAGATAAAAAGTGTGAGAAAGAAGAGGTTAGATGGGGAGTCAAACAAGATGGAAAAGTACATTTATTTTGTACATTTCCACATCTTTGTGTTAATTTACATGGTGACAGCTCTATTGTAGAGGACTTGCTGTCTTGCTTTTGAGGCTCGGGGGTGAGATGTTTACAGGAATTAAAATCCCAGTTTGCAAGATTTTCCAGGGACATTTTGGTGTTTTGTTCGAGCATCGCATGCTCGGACATCAGCAACACTGACAATTTGCAAACGGGATGTTTTTGTTTTGTTCAGTTTTTGAGCGGCTTTTGAGCCAAGTTTTAACTACAAAACAACATACTTAAGAATACCCTCGACCATGCCTCGACCCAAAGTCCAGGTTTTGAGCCTGTGAGTGCCTTCAACAGACCGTATTTCCCTTGACTTCCTGTTTTCCTCTCCTTGCGGGGAAACTTGCCCGAGCAGAGACCTGTGATCCAGTAACACCTGTGACGCACTTTTGGGCCCTGGGCCGTGAAAACAAAAGAAAAGGCCTGTCGTCGTCCGTATCGCTCGTATCTCGCTCCACACTTTTCAGCTCTCGGCCGCAAAGATGGTTCAATTAATTTACTTCACAGCTCTTTTAGGGACTGTCGGCACCCCCCCACTTCCCCCCCACGGTCTGTCCGTTGCTTATCGTGTGGCCGCAGCGTTAGGGCCAGGCCCTGGGCTTCAAGCGGCCCACACAGCGAATATACAACCAGACTTGGCTGAGAGGAACCCTGTCCACCCCCGCTCCCCTCTGCCAGCAAACTGTGGCGAAATATAAACATTTCCAATTTCCAGACAATGTGTGACTAAGACACTTAATGCTGTGCCGATACAAAAAAGGAAAAGAAAACGGGAAAACGGGACCGGTGACAGGGGGCCGCGGGCGACAGCGTCTCGTTAAAGGCGCTTGTTTAAGAAAATGACCTCATAAACTGAGCTGTTGTGCTGACTTCAACGACTGAGGGCATGTTTGTTGAGAGAGCTGGGGACATTTCAACATTTATCCTTCGCAGATGTGGTGGGATTGTACTTTGTACGAGTACCTCTTCTTGCAAGGGTTATACAAACTCTACAGCACTCCTTCAATCACCAGGGAACAACATTTAATACGAAACACAAACTCTGTGGCATGGTAATGCAGAGAGAGTCATAAAACGACTTCAATATTTATTTCATAAAACAACAGTGTGCCCTGCCCAGTGTTACGCACCCCGGGCATAAACTCCACAAAGATGGTGAGCTTCTTTTGTTCCAGGTCTCGCAGACAGCCGTAGTACTGGACGATTCGCTCGTGATGGAGGTTCTTCAAGAGCTGTATCTCACACTCCAGAGCATTCACCTCCTGGAGAGAGAGAGAGTAGACAGACCGACAGACAGACAGAAAGAGAGAGAGAGGGGGCGGAGAAAGAGAGAGAGACAGAAAGATAGAGAGTAGACAAAGATATAAACACACAGACATAAAGTAAGAGAAAGAAGGGTTGGAGTGAGATATTTGGGAAAGGCAGAGAGACGTACAGCACATTCATAATTCACCTTCTGCTAAATTCTACACCACCACATATACGTAGTAGTTGTTGGGTGAAAACCTTGTATGCCCAAACCCTTCGATTTAAAATAGTGAAAATAGCTGATCTACAAGCACACTTGTAGATCTGCTATTTTCACTACTTTTGTGAGACACTTTTGTGTGATGAAGTAGGGTTTTAATTTACGAAAAAACATCAAATTTGATACTTGGAGATACAAGGTTTGATGAAGATAATAGTAGTAGCAGGTACAATATTGCAAACAGATGTAGGATGTAGACACGCTTTCTCTCTCTCACCTTGCTGGTGTCTTGACAGTCGGGATCAAAGGGCACCTGTTTGGCGGCCAGCTCGCGGCCTGTGTCAGCGTCGTAGCAGAGGTAGACCTCCCCAAACGCCCCTCGCCCCAGCAGCTTTCCCTGTCGCCAGTTCACCGGCGCCCGTGGAGCTGTAAGTAACACAACACCAGACGCTGACAACTCGACCACTAATTCATTCTGTTACCGAATCCACAGAGTCAAGAGAAAAACCCCCGGATATATACTGGTTAAGACGAACACTAAAACCCAGAGGCAGGCGTCGACAACCCGACTCTAAAACTCACGCAGTAAACTTCGCCGAGACAAGACGTCAAAATCCACCACAGGGTCATTTGTAATCCCACCACAGGGCCCTCTCGGATGACATTATTAAGGATTGGGAAAACCCCAAACAACTGATTCAAAATGTGTTCGGCGTAGACTGCAGACCTCAGCGACGACTTGTCAAAACCATAAAAAGGTCTCTCCACATGAAGCAACTCTCATCCACTTATGCCAAAGGCATCCATGAGACGTTGTGGCGGGATTATCAGAGGTTACCGATGGCGGGAAGTGTTGTGTGTGGGAGGGAGAGAAAGAGAGAGACGGACGCAGGCGTCCGACATGTCGACCGCAATCAGACAGAGTGACTGAGAGGTGCTGAATTTCATAACACAGTTGATTTCTGGCAAACATGAGCCGTAGATTCAGTAGAGTGTGGGACAGCACGTATGCCTGCGTTGCAATTATTACATTTGAGATGGTCGATGGTGAGTAGCAAAAATAGACGATCTACAAGCTCACGACATGTGGTGAGCTTGTAGATCAGTAATTTAATCTACTTTACAGTAATCTTTTTAAGAAGTATAACATTATATATATATATATATATATATATATATATATATATATTTACTGTAGGAAAAGAAAATTAGATGTATACTTGTGACTCGTGACCCATAAAAATTGGTCTGTGACCCACCAATGGGTTCCGAACCACTGTTTGGGAAACAGTGACTTAACTGATAAAATACAAGACACAACCAGCATACAAAACAAATAAAAAAATAAAAAAGGAAAGGAAGGCACAGAGTTGGGGATGGACATGCATTCGAATGACTCTCCGTCCATCAACAGCTTCATGCGTCAAAAGGTCACCACACCACTCACATTTGGCGGCGGAGCGCGGGCAGCTCTTGTCGGCTTGGCGGCCCAGCGAGCGCAGGTCACTGTACTGCAGAGTGCTGTCTCCGTTGTAGCTGCGCGTGCGGCTGGAGGGAACCAGCTGGAACAGGTTCTCCTGGGGCATGAAGCTCCGTGGGAAGGTCCTCCGGCCTGAGGGAACACCATGAAAGGGGCGTCACAAGGGGGGGAAGTGGGACTGGGTTATAGGGCCCAAGGTGGAGGGGCCTGGAAAAAATTTATACTTAAGCTATTGAAAAATAGCAGATCTACAAGTGCCGCGCTGTGAGCTTGTAGATCTGCTATTTTTGAAAAGTCGTGAAAATGTGTGCAAATCTTTGAATACATTTAATTCAAAGATTTGATTTTTTAAGCAAAGGTCCGTGGCCAAATACATATCATTTTGGGGGTCCTTCACATGAAAAGGTTTGAGCGCCACTGACATAGAAACATAGATTTTTCAAAAACCTTAGAAGGATTTGAAATATTCAAAGACTTGAACAAATGTTCACGATTTTTCAAAAATAGCAGATCTACAAGCTCACAGCCGCACTGTGAGCTTGTATATCTGACAGCAGTTCCCTATGGAGACACAAAGGAGATTCTTTGTGTCTCCTACCGGATAAATTAGGGTCTTTATTCTTTTCGTCAAATTATTAGCTTAGGAATTCAAGTCTCCATGGGGTGAGTAATTGAAAGAAAAAAAGTCATTTAGGGGTAAACTATATCCCTTTAAGCACGTAAGCCCCCTTTTTCACTTTTTGGCAAATCTTGCCAATCTTTGGGGGTTCCTTGACATGAAAGTGCTTGAGTATCACTGATCTACGGTACAAATGTATAAATGTGATAGTCACAGACAGGCACTCCCTCAAAACACTCATTCCATGTAATCACAAGCCCACCCACACACAGCCACACAGACACACACTTTATAAACTACACGCCGGCCACGGCATGTTATTTTCTTTTTTTACAGGGCACATATTTTATACCAGTTGACATACATTATGATACATAAACATATTACGCAGGTCTTTGTTCAGAGGGGCCAAGACCAGTGGTGGAAGAAGTACTCGGAACAGAAGTAGAAGCAGAAATTCTACATGTACAACACAACAAATACAAGTAAAAGGCCTGTATTCAAATTTTTACTTGAGTAAAAGTACACAAGTATTGGCACATACAAGTAAAAGTACAGACATTTCTCAAAAATATGTCAAACCTTTTTGAAAATAAACACATTCCATGAGCTTGTAGATTGTCTATTTTCAAATAGACAAAGTATACAAGAGTGTTTTGCAATAGGCTAATAATCTAAATCTGCAAAGTAACTAGTAACTGAAGCTGTCAAATCATTGTAGTGGAATAGAAAGTACAATGCTTGCCTCTGAGATAGAGTATAAAGCATTGAAAAATGGAAAGTAAAGTAAAAAAAAAGTACCTAAAAGTTGTACTTAAGTACAGTACTTGAGTAAATGTGCGTCAGTTACTATCCACCACTGGCCAAGACCAAAGGCCAGCAACAGCAGAGTGCTTCTCTCCGCTCCCGCTCCACTTCCTGTCAGACAGGAAGCTGCGAGCGCGCTGTGTTTTTATACAAGGCTCAGTGCTTCGCAGGGGAAACGTAAATCACTGCTAGCCAAGGTTAGCCTCTGAGTAAGCAACTCCTAGCAGGCAGCTGCCTGCCCATGCAGGACGGCAAGCCAACACTTAAAAGCTCTACTATGTGTCTTTTTGTGTGTGTGAAGAATACAGTGTTATTTTTGCCCAGTCTGTATGGTAGAGAATGTTAACACTTATGTTGCAATGATTTTTTCTCTTCAATGGTCCCCGATGCCATGGTCTCCATAGACTTCCATGTAATTTATAGTGCACGGATCGTGCACGCCCATGCCTAGATGATGCGCCACGTGTGTGCACACTGTTCACAGCTTTCAAACAAAAAAATCCGCTTGGAAATCCGTTCAGGCATTCATGATTTAGCAGCCATTATGTTTTCTTCAGATGTAAACAAACATGGCTGCCATGTTTGAAAGAATGGGTTGGTATGGGGGTTACACATGCAATTTCGCGATCGCGATCATGCCTAATACATTTCTGGAGTTCCAAAAGATTAAAAAAAAAATCAAACCTCGGTTCGAAGTGAAGCGGTGAATCTTAGTATAGAATTGTCTGGAGAGCCGGTATGACGCACACATATTCTGGACGTACAGGACAGATAAAGCCTATTCATTCTGAACTGAAATGACCATATATGGACATGGGACACACATTTTGCTTTTTGAAAAAGCCTATTCATTCTGGACTGATATTTTGCACGTACGGGACAGGAAAAACCTGTTCATTCTGGCCTGGAGTGACCATATATGGACATGAGGTGACATACATTGTGTTTTTGAAAAACCCTGTTCATTCTGGACTGAGATCACCATATATGGTAATTAAACGGACATTCTGTTTTTGAAAAAGCCTGTTCATTCTGGACTAAAATCACCATATATGGGCGCGTCATATAAGCCACTCATAGGAAGCGGTTTTCACCGCTTCAAAAATATATAAAAAGTCCTGCTTCCTGGTCTCTTAGTTGTTTGTCAACTGCATCCCTCTATAATTATTTCAGTTTCTGTTATCTTTGTGGCCTACTAAATTTTTCAACTTCTGCTAGATTTTCAATGTATTTACTCTTGTCTGCCTTAATGCTCCTTTTTACCATTCTGTTAGCATCTGTATATTCTTATTGTGCCTTTGCTTTTGCTCTTATGCGGCTATTTGTCATTGCTGCAATAGGTGAGACCTATTGCATGTACAAGACAGATAAAACCTGAAGGCCAAATTATCATGTGAAGCTTGACCAATCCTCAAAGTATCCATTCATCTGACCGGGAGGGACACCGCACACATATTCTGGACATACAGGACAGATAAAGCCTATTCATTCTGAACTGAAATGACCATATATGGACATGGGACACACATTTTGCTTTTTGAAAAAGCCTATTCATTCTGGACTGATATTTTGCACGTACGGGACAGGAAAAACCTGTTCATTTCACCACTTCAAAAAAAAATGCCTCAAAAAATGCATGAAAACCCTGTATGTATGTCCGCCTGACTTCTTCACGTATCTCTAGAACCCTCCGACCGACTGACGTCAAAATCGTCGCACACGTTGAAGACGGCCTGAGGGAGTTGAGAATCCCGGCGTCGAATGGAGCAATAATCGTTATTATCGTTTATCGAGGTAAAAACAATAATCGTATCGTGGAGATTCAAATTTATCGTGAATTTCGTCATGCAATGGGATCAATTCACCTTTTATTTGCTGAGCTGCATATCCAGTACCATTTAAACCCTCTATAATTGGTCAAACGGACCTGGAAATAAGGTAATTTTATAATAAGGTTCTTTTTTTCCCCACTCTCGACCAAATAGCAGATCTATAAGCTCACAACGCAACTTGTCGATCTGCTATTCTTTGGCTAATCCGCCCCAGGATTATGGATGTTTATGTTCTAGCAGGTACCCCAGGGGTCCTTGAGGGGGTTCCAAGAGGGTCCCCAGCAAAATGATTGAACGGCTTTAACTCTACACATACATAAATTACTTGAAAATAGCCGATCTACACGCTCACAGATTTTATATGGCGCAAATACCTTCTGATGGGGGTCAAACATACGGGCACAGCAGCATCACATTGTGTGTATTCTGTACAATGATCTCTTACCATCACCATAATCCTTGCAACGATTCGGCAACTGGAACTGGCGAGGGAAAGTCCCTCCTTTCGCATGTCGACCTGTAGGGGGAAGCAGTGAGGCATGATGAGCTGTCAACTGGGGGTGTATAGAACATGCTATTGTCTGCCATTAAATGGGAGACTCTTGCAAGATAACTCATCTCATGTTCATTTAAATGTAGAGAAATAAAAACAACGGTTCCCTCTTCCCTGGAGACCTGGTTGTTTTAGGCGTGCATGAACACCCAACAGAAACACCACCAAACCACCAAAGTGCTGTATGTGTGTGTGTGTGTGTGTGTGTGTGTGTGTGTGTGTGTGTGTGTGTGTGTGTGTGTGTGTTTAGAAAAGCGTGTCAACCCCACAAGAGACACGGAACCTCGACTCGTTTTCACTTCCATCCATCTACGTCACGTCACAAAATGACTTCAGAGCGCGAAAGCAGCGGAAGGCGGCTATTAGACGATTGAGAGACGCATGTGTGAGCGAGCAGCACAAGCCTGAGCCACGTGTGGACCCAGTGGAACAGTAACCAAAGGCAGGTGGAGAGCCCTGCTGACGCAGACGAGGGCCGACACGCAGCACACACACGCGTGCGTGCACACACACACACTCGCTAAATGGGAGAGCGAGCTGTGTGGAGCCACTTGCAATTGAAAGCAGCTGTTCTGTCAGATGACTGCCTCCCCTCGCAGTGTTTTTGCGGCCGTATCCCAGGGAGACAGGGGTTATTTTTTGTGTTTTTGGCAGCGCGGGATGGAGAGGAAAAATCTACTCACAGGGAATGGTAAACAAATACTGTAGGCCCTCGAGAAGGAAGCCACACACACACACACACACACACACACACACACACACACACACACACACACACACACACACACACACACACACACACACACACACACACACACACACACACACACACACACACACACACACACACACACACACACACACACACACACACAGCTTTACATGAGGGAGGAGAGAGAGAGTGTGCGTGCGCGTGAGTGATTGATTGAAATCCCCACAAGGTCCAATATGTGTGAATCCAGAAAAACGTGCACCAGCACGAGACTGGATGATGTCTTCTTCTAGGCCATTGGTTTTTTGAAATATTAAATCGATTTTTGGAGACTAACGACGAGTCGAAGATGGACTAGTCGGTGGCATCCCTAACATACACCTCCCGACTTTACCTTCACAATGGGCTGCATGGCCTCTCCTTGCTCTTAGTTAGGTAAAGACAAGTTAGCCGAAAGTTAAACCAATCTGGGAACTAAATCAAAATCAATATCTTTCTTCACAAATGTGTTCATAAAGGTGTCAACTATCACCTCTGAACTTTCTCAATCACAACTCCCTTCGGAAACTTTGTGGGAGCCAATCAAAGTTGGGGGTATCCCGAGGGCCTGGGATTAAAGGGGGAAAAAATAAAAAAATGTCCAATATGAGCGTATGAGGTGTGTAATTAGGGTATTTTGGGGCTGCTGAATCCATTCCAACCATTCGTTTTCAGTAAAGATTACTCCTTGGCCATAAAATAGGCCACGAGACATATAATATTGGCTGGAGTAGGGTTTGAATTCATGAAAACTATTCAAGATCAGGCGGGTAAGCGCACATCATGACACACAGGATAACATGATACAATCTGACAAGGAAAACTCAAAAGGGTTTAAAACATAGGGACTAAAGGTGGTTGCACACTGCTGCGTTTTTCGGGCCGAATATCGGAGAAAAAAAAGGACCTGAGATACAACTGTACTTTTTTTTCAATCTACACCAAATGTCTTTGCCAAAAATAGCAGATCTACAAGATCAGTTTGTAGATCTTAAAGCAATCTTTGGACCCCACTCCTTTGAGGAAAGCTCAGCTTGTAGATCTGCTGTTTTTTTGCGAATGTTCCCCCCAGAGTCTGGCTGGTTTACAAGGCTTCCCAGAGTAGGCATGCTGGGGTTTAAGTGGTTATGGTTTACAAGTGGTTCTTTTTTTGGTATATATTTGTTATATTAATGCTATATTATCAATAACATCGTAGTGTTTTGCCAATTATTTTAGGGCCCGCTTGCAATATCATGACAACGGCCACCAGTGGGCCCCAGGCCCACAGGTTGGAAATTGCTGTTAAGAGAGAGACAAAACAATGAGGACAGATTGGGAGAGAACGCTAGCTGTGGTCTCTCTGCTCCCAGACTGTAGTCTTTCTGTCCACTGGGATTAAGCGTGGCCCCATTTGATACGTGTTCTCCAAGAGAGGATGACGCACAGGGCCAGTGTGGAGTGTTGATTTTAAAATGGACCTTTACAGTGTGAGGGGCCGGGGATGAGGGAGGGGACAGGGGAAGGGGGGGGGGGGGGGGGGGGGGATTAGAGGGTCTCAGGAGAGAGTGGGGATGTGATTGGGAACCCCCCGAAAATGAAGCAAGAAGGGAAGCCGCGACAGGGAATCCATGACGTTATTAGACCCTGTCTCGTTGCATTAAATGTTCACTCTTTTTGCTTAGAATCAGACTATTTATCTCTAAAAGTGCAGCATTTCAACTCTTTAACACCCTGTAACATTGTTACAGTACACTTGTCATCCCCATTAAATAAACATACACTAATTGCAGTTCATTTTGCGTCCGCTCCTCATGAAAGCATTTTTGCGGGCTACATTTAAACTCTGGAAGAATACCACCCAGCACTGTCAACAGAATCTGAAACCTTTTTTTGCCTAAGGCCCCGTACATACGGCAACGCTCTGTAGAGAAAACGGCGAGGTCCCGGGATATCGCCGTTGCGTTTTGCCTTTTATCAAGCGTTCATATGCAGCCGAAATGATGTAGTGTCCATGTCACCTTGTGAGCAACAGAAACGCAAGAAGCAACAATGCATGTATTAGTAGGAGAGAAAAAGCCTAGCATGCGTTGTTGATTTGCTTATAATTAACCGTGACAAAGTTAACTGCAAATTATGCATAGTTTACTGGACACGAGAAATGTTTATTTAACACCTAAGAGATGATAAGTGACACTCGGCAGCAGCTGTTCTTCTGTCTTACCTTTGTATTCATAGTTGAGGTTCAGGTAATTGTTGTCGCGGTTGTTCTGTGAGAATGGAGGACTGAAATGACAAGGGGGGAAAAAATTGGTGAAATATGGGTGGCTATTTCAGCCAATTCCCTTATCTATAAAGCAGAGGCTGCCGAGTAGCCGATGTCCTAATTTTTTTTGCCACTGCCTCAAACAATGAACAACAATAAAGCCTGGAGAAACATGCAAATTGCATGCTTTCATTCTCGTGTGAAAGGTCCGCTTGTGCCGCAGGATTTACAGCCAGCTATATCACACGTCTAGACATGCTCGGTTGACAAATGTCAGCGAGCTAAAGAAGGACCAAAGAAGTATCAGAGCCCGAGGTAGTGTCGCTTGCCAAACAAAACAGATCTTTGGACCCCACTCCTTTGTGGATTTTTTGTCACGGTTTATTTGCACATACGTATGTACAGTACTGTATGTGAAAGCTAACAATGCGTCGCATCGCCACACCCTTGCACCATGGGAGTATAAATCAAGCCTTTATGATGGTGGAATACGAGAATGGATGCTAATGTCAAAGTAAACCGTCACGGTCGGGCAGAAACCTCGTATCTCCAAGTTTCAAATGTGTATAAGTAAAGCCCCGCCTCGCCATACAAGACTGTCGCACGAAACTAGTGAAAATAGCAGATCTGCAAGTGCTTGTAGATCGGCTATTTTCTCTAGTTCAAATCATTTTTAAAATGATAAATACAAAACGAACGGTTTTGGACATACAAGGTTCCACCCGAACGAAATGTATTGGGATGTATTGGAGCGTTAAAGACAGAACCGTAAGGCTCATCAGAGCAACACATTACATTTACCCCACGCGCACAAACACCGCCCCCCCCCCCCACCCCGCGCTGGCTCTGATTGTAGCGCAGCCGGCCCGCGACCCCACGACCCCGCGGAGAGTGACGTCTCTGCTGACCGCGGGGCGGCGCGGGGCACGAGACCCAGGATAAGAGGCACACACATGCCCGTGCAGAGGGGAAAAGTTCCATGCGCTCGCTTCCTGCCATTGTTCTGCAGCCCAGATAAGCCTCGCACAGGTAGAGCTCTCTCTCTCTCTCTCTCTCTCTCTCTCTCTCTCTCTCTCTCTCTCTCTCTCTCTCTCTCTCTCTCTCTCTCTCTCTCTCTCTCTCTCTCTCTCCTCTCTCTCTCTCTCTCTCTCTCTCTCTCTCTCTCTCCTCTCTCTCTCCCCCCCCCCCCCCTCCAGGGGTGTCGCAACCAAATTCCGGGCCCTGGGTACAAGAATTCACGCAGGCCCCCCCCATGAATGTTCTTCATAGGGGGAGGGGGTTTAACCCATTTAGACTATTGAAAAAGAGCAGATATACAAGCTCACAGCGCTGCGAGCTTGTAGATCAAACTTTTTCATGTGAAGGACGCCCAAAATTATATGTATTTGGCCACGGACCCCCATCTCAAAATATCTAGTTCAGGGACCCCAGAAGCAAAATTTGAGCCACAAATGTCCGCTTAAAAAATACATATATTCAAAGATTTGCACACATTTTCACGACTTTTCAAAAATAGCAGATCTACAAGCTCACAGCGCACCGAGTGCCGCGCTCGCTGTGAGCTTGTGCCATTTTTCAATAGCTAAAGTTGGGCCTAGTAACTCAGTCCCACTCCCCCCCCCCCTTGTGACGCCCTGTCTCTCTCTCTCTCTCTCTGACTCTGACTCTCTCTCTCTCATTCTTTTCCTCATACTCACTCTCGCGCTCTCATCTCACTCTCTCTTTCACCGTTACCCGTTATGCGTTCTTTTTTCCACGGCTCACTCCTCTCGCATACACTCTACTCTCTCTCTACTACTCTCTCTCCCTCCCTCCCTCAGTGGAGTGCGATAACGGTGGAATCCAGGCGTCCAGATAAGGGCTCTGTTGCTATGGCAACAACGAAGCGACCTGATTCCATTTCCTCTGAGGCGGCAGGCAGTGGTGAGGGTCAGGGAGCTAGACTGGCCTTTAACACTGTTTATAAACTTCATTACGAGCTCTTAGTGCAGGGGTCTTCAATGTTTCCAGGCCAAGGACCCCTTAGCTGAGAGAGAGATGAAACAGGGACCCCCTCTACATGTTGTATAAAATTGTATTGCAGATTTTCATCTTTTTCACAAATAGATTCGTAGACTTGTTTGACAGCACTCTCGTCAGTATGTTGGATTCATGTGTTTTTTCAGACATTTAACCACTTAAATTGTCGATACTTTGTATCACTTGGTACCTGGTCTGCTCTTTTTTTTTTACCTCTACAACAAACATATTTGCCGAAAATAGACGATCTACAGTACAAGCTCTCAACGCAGGTGTTGAGAGATTGTAGATCTGCTATTTTAGGCCAAAGTTCTCCTCAGAATAGGGATGTGAGGGTTCAAGTCGTTCATTTAAAAGAATGATCCTATCACACAAAGATTTAGTGGCCCCCCTGTATTAATTCTGAGGACCACCTAGGGGTCCAGGACCCACTGTTGAAAACCCCTGCCTTAATGTGTGTGTGTAGTTCCTTGACACAAATTGCAACATGCATCACATCATGGGAACAGAAGATGGCTCACCTGTCCAGTGCTTGATCTATTGATTGACAGCTGCTCGACAGTGAATTATCTGCACTCCCGAAGGGCCCCAGCATCTGACAGATGTAATAACACAGAGATATTGAGGGTCACTACGCATGGAGACACGTGGGACACTACGCCAGTTTGTAAGGAGGTGCAAGGGGAAATAAAAGCTTATGACTTTTGGGCCGTGTTCTGATTTTAAACTCTTATCTATTTCCTGATCCCCATTTTATAATATTCCCTTTACTCATATTTTCATTTCTGTGTATATTAACCACATTCAACCTGGCATCTCTATGCTGAGCATGTCATACTGTAGGTGAATCTCTTCTAAAAATGTCAATACCTTTTCAAAATTGCAAACACATGCAACACATTGCTACGCATTGTGAGCTTGTAGATCAGCTTAGTTTGCTATTCGCCATAGTATACAGGGATTAAAGGATTAGTTCACCCAAAAAAATTACTTATTTTCTATGAATTACACACCCTATATGAAGCCTCAAATTCATGGACTTATTTTGTTTTTGTTGCATTCTCCTAAGCAAATAATCTGATGACCGGGTCATCAGTCAATAGGAGACTCAGTAGGAGACTCTTTGAGTAAGACAGTGGTCCTCAACCTCTGGGTCTGGACCCCCAGGGGGGTCCCCAAATTATTTTGGGGGTCCCCTGATGATTAACTTGATATGCAACATTGTTTTCTCACTCAACCGAAAAACAAACCAACATAAAGTTTAAGTGTATAGTGGGTATCTGCACATTTCTAAAGTGGGAATTGAAGGACTTTGTAAAACCTCTAAAATGACAAATTAAACATTGGCCAAATTGTCAAATATTAGAGGCAAAAATTATGAAAATAGCAAATCTACATGCTCACAAGAGCATGTAGATCTGCTATTTTCAATGAATTGAACCATGTTAAAATGTAATGCCTCAACTCTTATATAGCTTGTCAGAGGTGGGGGGGGTCCCCAGTTCAAATATGATTATTTTGGGGGTCGCGGCCTGAAAAGGTTGAGAACCACTGGTGTAATTGATAGAAAATAAGTCATTTCTTGGGGTGGACTGCCCCCGCCCCCCTCCACTTCTAGGAAGCAGGCTTACATTCTGGTCCAGTACCTCGGGGATGAACTCTCCCTCGCTGTGGATGCTGGTGTAGGAGCCCTGCCGGGCGATCTGCTGCTGCTCCTCTGGTACGCTGCCGGGAGGAGGCGAGGTACGCCCTGTGTGGAGAGAGCCTGCATGGGGGGTGAGGGCACAGGGAGGGCAGGGGTGAGGGCACAGGAAGGTGGTGGGGGACGGGGTGAGGGGTGAGTGGGACAGGGTGGCACACAGTGAGAAGGGAGAGAATTGAGACTAAGAACAGTGAGGAAGGCATTAGTGGAGCTACTAAGCCGAACATCCATGATCAACACTTCTTTTCATGCTACTTGGAAGCCTAAGGTGCCTGGACCACTACACCATATTATATATGTTTTAATGTAATAATGTTTTTTTAAGTCTTTATTTGTTCAATGAATACCATAGGTTTTAGAAAAAACTAAAATATGACTTTGGCCGTTATTTTAAGAAGGTGACGACAATACTATACAATACAAAAATACGACACAATGTGCAACTAAGTATAAATCAGGCAAAAGGAGGACAGCATTAAGGAAGTTTGTGCACGTTTGCGCGTGCGTGTGTGTGTGTGTGTGTGTGGTGTGTGTGTGTGTGTGTGTGTGTGTGTGTGTGTGTGTGTGTGTGTGTGTGTGTGTGGTGGCAGTGAGAGGAGGAATGTGATGAAGAGATGGAGGAGGGGAGACAATGGCCTCACGGTGTTATTCATGGGTACAAGTTCAATGGCGGTGGGTCGACAGGAGATGATTTACCAAACCCCACCGGGTGCCACCTCTGACCTCAATTACTGTGACATACGCTCATACTGGCACAGAGAGAGAGAGAGAGATGAGAGAGAGAGAGAGAGAGAGAGAGAGAGAGAGAGAGAGAGAGAGAGAGAGAGAGAGAGAGAGCATTTGTCCTTGAAACAGGCAAAGAACCAACAGTATTGTATATGTCTGGTGGTGTATGTCTGACAGTGGCTGCTGGCTCCAATGACAGTAGCTACACGATGGTACAGTGCACTGTAAAACCTTGAGTGAGTGTAAAATGTGCATACTGTATATACTGTTGAGTGGAGCCGTCTAAATGAAACTGAAGGCTCAGCTCTTTTACCTGCTTGCTCTATGCTCTATTGCTCACTCACTTCCCCCCATCCATCCATTAGGGATGGGACGATATGAACATTTCAATTCACGATTATTGTGACAAAAGAAATCGCGATTTACGATATTATCACAATAATCAAAATCCATTATCCTGGGGCGGAACATTTGCCAAAAATAGCAGTTCTACAAGCTCACAACGCGTCGCAACTTTGGCAGACATTTGATGGAGTGTGAAAAAAATACTGTTTCAAGTACGTATATTATATAGGCTCCGGGGTAGCGCGTTGGCCACTCACCAATGAGCTCAGCTCTTTGGCTGACTGGTTAACGTACGCGCCCTGTTAAGTAGCGGCCCGGGTTCGCCTCTCGGTTGTTGCCTCGCGGTCACGCTACATTGGTGGCAGTGGTCCCTACGGTCACCGGGCAGTGCCGTGAAAGACTGGACGGAGTCGTGGTAGGAGGAGGTGTCGATCCTCCATCCCTGGTTGCGTTTGAACCCCCCGGTTTCAAAGTCGAGCTTAGCTCTTGGCAGGCGCGCGCGCCGCGCGTGGTCGCGCTTCCAGGTAGAGGGGACGACTGTAGGCTCCGGGGTAGTGCGTTGGCCACTCGCCAACGAGCTCAGCTCTTTGGCTAACTGGTTAACGTACGCGTCCTGTTGAGTAGCGGCCCGGGTTCGCCTCCCGGTTGTTGCCTCGCGGTCACGCTACATAAGTACCTTTTACCAATTATAGCGGATTTAAGTGGTACCGGATATGCAGCTCGGCAAATAAAAGGTGAATTGATCCCAGTGCATGACGGAGGACGATATCACGATAAATGAAATCTCCACGATACAATTATCATGAGTGTTTTTTTATCAGAATAAACGATAATATCGCTTATCGTCCCATCCCTACCATCCATCCATACTCTATCCTGCTGTCTCTCTCTACAGATCAACACTCAGGCTCACATCACGTCTCCAATCAAGCATCTACTGCGACCGCGGTGCTGTCACCTCTCTTGTCTGCCACCTCTCTCCGTCTCTCGCTCCCTCTCTCACTCTCTCGACGCAGACTCCGACTCAGTCCCATCTCAGTGACCCGTGGCAGGACGGGGTGACAGCGGGTCACTTTGTAAAAACGCTACACAGCGCAGAGACAGCATGCGAGACACCTACAGCAACACACGAGGTACTGTACTGGTACTGACTGACAGCTATTGTACAGCACAAAGCATTTTTGTTTGCCACTGTAAAGCGTTCCGCCAGTTTTTTTTGGCAGGCTCACGCGCACGCATGGATACGCACGCTCGTACAAGCTACACAGCCCTCGAAACTCGATTCATGAGCCAAGTACCCAAATGGCTACTTAGCAACGAATAACAGGTTTACAGGCGAGTGTGCAAATGTATATACAGTACATACACGGTATGTAACCAACATGCATTTTGGCTAAAGTACTATGCCCTACAAAGCCAGAGTGCAGTGCAGTAACTACGTTTTTGGACACACCGACTTATTTGTGTATCCCAAAGGTCAAATTAGCCTTCATATTGGGGGATAAACAATTACCTCAAGAACAGATCTATACAATCAGTGTAATATCACTTATACAGTATGCCTATATCTCATTTGGCTGACCAGTCGGAACACATTTTTCAGACAAATTTGTGTTCGTAGTTACTGCACTCTGGCTTTGCTGACAGGATATTATCTGCATGAATGACTCAGCCACCATTGAAGAAGAGAACGATACTTTGTTCAAAGCAAGCTTTTTTGTTTCAGCTCCTATAATTCAAGGCTAAAGCCAAGTTGAAAACTACACCCATAAACCTTAGTAAATTAATCACACATTAAAGTAAAATGAAATGTGCATGCCCCGCACGAGCGAGCCGTAATACAAATAGAGTTCCGCCAGTAAAATAAATAACCATTACAGTCCCATGTACCTGAAAAAATAGCGTCAAGTGACAATCCCTAACATCCTTTAAAACCGCCCTAAAAAAAAACACTTACAGGCGGAAGCCGCTTCTTTTTTTTTTTGTTCTTTTGTTTACAAGTGTTTCTTTTTTGCTGAAGATATCTACTGTGTTCTATCCATCTGTCATTCAATGTTATTATGAGTTAATGAGAAGGATCTCAATGGGAATAAGCTTGCCTTACCTGAGTTTCATTATTGGTTGACCTTGTGTCAGTGAACTGTACTGTCATGAAACTGTACCTTTTCCTATACAAAACTTCTAATAAATACCTCAATCAATCAATCAATCAATCAATCCTCGGTACAGGGGATCCACAAGCTTCTCAAACTGTTGTCGTGTGTGCAAGAGTGTTTTGTGCATAATGTCAGCGGTTGCTTTACGACCGAAAAACGTTGACCTTTCAGGCCTCCTCTAAGATAAGGGGCTGTGAAACCACTTGCACACGGCATGATGGGACAGAAAAGGCTGAGATTTCACACACAGCACAGCGGACCTTCACGCTTTGTTACCATGATACATCCAGGAGGGACAACAGCATTGTGCTCATCCATGAGCAGGCTTCCAGTAGGCTGAATCTAACACACACATGTAGTGTATATCAGTGCAAGGCTCACTACAGATTTGCTAGCGCAGATCTCTGCAAACACAGTATGCAGTTTATTGTGTACTGTGGAATACTTGACTTCACTATTCATCAAGCTGCATCCAGCTTGTTTGGCCTTCGAATTTGCATTCTCTTACAATTCACGAGGTGATGAAGGCGATGTTCCAGATTGGGTTATGAACATTCTCATCACTGTGGCACCGCCGTCTCTTTCTGTAAACTATAACCACGGTATGATGTCACCCTGGAGGCCCGGGCAGGTTATTACCAGTGGTATAAAGTAACTAAGTACATTTACTTTACTGGAGTATTTCCAAACTTAAAGGCAAATATTGTAATTTGAAAACTTTACTTTTAGATCTACAGTCATTTGTAGATTTAGTTTTTTTTTTAAACACTTCCCCTTTAATATATACTTTGGCAATTTGAAAATAGACAATCCAAAAGCTCACAACTCGTTACTTGTATTGTGAGCTTTAATACCTGCTATTTTCAAAGGATTTTTAATACAATAACAAAATTGTGAAATGGGACCTTCTGCATAATGAGTACTTTCAACGTTTGTACATTGTGATGCCAATACTTTTCTGCTTTTACTGAAGTACATTTTTAATACAGAACTTATACTAACATACTATTTCTACAATAGGCTTATTGATACTTTTACTTTTAGTATTTCTTCCACCACTGGTTATTTACAGTATACAGTAAGCCTTGGACGTCAGCAGCATCAGCTCCCTGCTCTGTGCTGCTTATAGTCTCTTTCAGGCTCATAAGAGCCTCTTCACACGCCATGTAGGCAAAAACATTGGTAGAAATGGACTATAATGACTGCGTGATAGAGCTGTAATGGCATTTTGATTGGTGCAGCACACGGCAAAGTACACACACAGCAGCGCACAGAGTGCTTGTGGAGTCCTGATTGCCTATGATGATGTGTGTGTGTGTGTGTGTGTGTGTGTGTGTGTGTGTGTGTGTGTGTGTGTGTGTGTGTGTGTGTGTGTGTGTGTGTGTGTGTGTGTGTGTGTGTGTGTGCGCGCGCGCGCGCGTGTGTAAAGAGCACGCTGACTCACCTGTGGAGTGTTTGCGCACCCTCTCGGAGCCTTTAAGCAGAGAGCCCTTCAGATCGCCTAGTGACCGGGACGACCTCATCTCGCTCTGCTTGTCCCTGCTGTTCACCTGTAGGTACTGCAGTGGAACAGGAAGAGGTGCAGGGGTGACGGGGCGTCCCGGGGTCAGCGTAGTGAAAGACAATGTGGGGTTTGGGGGGGGGAGAGAGGAAGTAAGTCAGCGTTACATCATCGTCCACCTCCATCACTGTGTCAATCAGTAGAGGAAGCGGGTGTCGCCTGGGTCACTGATTCCGCTAGACCAAGGGTCTTCAACAGGGGGTCCGGGACCCCTAGGGGGTCCTCAGAGTTACTACAGGGGGTCCTCCAAAACTTTGTGTTTTTACTAAGGCTGGGACTTTAACTGATTAATTGCGATTAATTAATTACAGAAAATGTACGCGATTAAAAAAAATTACGCATTTTAATCGCACTTAGTTTTTGCACAACAGAACCTTCAGTTTCGGGTGTACCGATCATAGCGATGCACCAAACAAGAAGAGACAACAAACGCAAAGGGAGAAGTAGCCGATCAGAGCGCTTTGCTTGGCCCAGTGGATGCAAAATGTAGATTTAAAAAACTCACACATTGATTCACTCGTACAACAAAATGGGTTTTACTTGAAAAAAAAGCTTCTCAGGTCAATTATCGATGTGCGATTAAAATGCGATTAATTGCGATTAATTAATCACAGAGCCTGTAATTAATTAGATTAAAAATGTTAATCGCATCCCAGCCCTAGTTTTTACATTAACCACTTGAACCCTAGCCTCCATATTCGGAGAACTTTAGCCAAAAATAGCAGATCTACAAGCTCACAACGCCTCGCGCTGCGATGCGTTGTGCGCTTGTAGATCGGCTATTTTCGGCAAAGAGCTTTGGTGTAGAGGGGAAAAAGAGCAGACTAAGTACAGAGTGAAAGGTCAAGTTTTATAAGTATTGACGGTTCAAGTGGTTAAATATATGGAAACACAAATTAACATGAATTCAAAATACACAGATAAAACTATATGGAATCTGTTTAATAGGTTGTGGGGGTCCTTGCTTCATCTCTCTCTCAATTAAGGGGTCCTTGGCCTGAAAACGGTGAAGACCCCTGCGCTAGACAACAGCCGTGTTACAGTGAAGTCATAAAAAGAAACCACACACACTCTAAAAATAAATGAGTGATCTCAGGCAGCGTTACGTTTGTTTGTTTGTTTGTTCCGAATCAGTCAATATGTCATTATGCTAATATGAAATCAAAACACAGATATCTCCATCTGCGACAAATGACCAGATACAAATCTGAGACATGTTACATAACTAATGTTCTGAAGATTTTGATTAACTTAAATGGGGCCACTAATGTCAAACTCTAGTGATGTGAACTGGATAGCTTTCTTAATTAGCCCAGAACTTCCTCTGGGAAGATACAGACTTCCTATATACTGTAATTCTATTATCTCACACGTTGTCATATAAGCTAAATACTATTGTTACAAAGCTCTTTGGGGAAATGAGAAATGTGATTCAAATATTATATTTCTCTAGTTTCTCTATTTCTTTAGCACATTGTGTACAGTATATTTCTGAAAACACAACAACACTACTTTTAACTTGCTCTAACGGAAGGCTTCGTGCCGAAACGCGTCAGCGTTCAGATTAAAATGGAACACTACATCAGAGCCTGTCTTGCATTTTCATTTTGGTGTGCTGCTTTTTCCACTTCTGTGGATCCTTGAGAACAACACTACTCTCAGAAGGGGCATGGGCATATTCAGGCCTATCAAATACACACACTTTGGAGTACACAAACATAATGTGAATGTATATTTCAAAGACAGAAATTCTATCCATCTCTCGTTCACGTGCATCATTCACTGACACAGTTTAATCCTCTAATAGAGGGTATGCACATGCATGACGTGAATGGTAAATCGAGTGGCAAAGTGAGTGGAGTTTAACGTTGTTTAATGTTGTTTAATGCAATCAGATTTTTTTCTGTTTGGATGTATGGGCTGTCAAGGCCAGAAAGTAGTTTTTTGCCATAAGTTAGGCGTTCCCGGATAACTTCCGGGTATGATGATGATGTCACGTGCATACCCTCTATACAGTACACTGATGTGTCTTATAGACTTTAAGTATATTGGTCAGTTGAATCTATCTAAAGGGTTTGTTCATTTTATTGCTGTCGGGCAGAACCCTCTTATCGCTGATGTTTTTGTGTTTGTCGTAAGTGAGCTCCTTGCTAGATCACATCACGTCACCAAAAAGCATCAAAAGTAGCAGATCTACAGGCTCCAAATGCGACGTGAGGAGCGACAAGCTTGTAGATCTGCAACTTTTGCTATTTTTGATTCCTGAAAAGTAATACATAATGAGGTTTCTGCCCGACAGAGACGATTTAAACAGAACTGTGCCCAATCTGTGTGTTCTGAAAGTGTGTGTGTGTGTGTGTGTGTGTGTGTGTGTGTGTGTGTGTGTGTGTGTGTGTGTGTGTGTGTGTGTGTGTGTGTGTGTGTGTGTGTGTGTGTGCGCGCGTGCGTGTCTCTCACATGGTTGTTCTTGGGGGTCTTCAGCAGTACTCGGAGCAGGTTGTTGACCCCTGTGCTGCAGCCCGTCATCATCACGGCCCGGTCCAGGTCCTCCTGTGTCTTCAGAGGCAGCAGCAACTAGGGAAGGACAGACAGGTTCAAAGGTCAAACACCTTCTCATTTCAGGGACCACTAGTATCAAAATATAGTTTTAAAAATCGTCAAGTGGATGACCAACTATAAATAAATAAAAAATACAATACAATATAGTTATCTTTATACTGTTATAGTGCTCACTGCTCAGTGTGAATGGCACTTTAGGCTATAAGAGAATACATTTGAATTTATTCACATTGATTTGTTAATATATAACAATTATAAAACAGAAATAATCAATCAACAAATCAATAGAATAATGGCTAATAAAAGAATGGATATCTACAGCCCTAGTGGCATTACACCAGCTCAACACAGTGTAATGTGAACAGCTGTGTGTGCGTTGCGTTACCTCTTTGTCAGTGTTGTAGAACATGTCCATCTGCTGACCAAAGGCCTCGGTCACCTTCTGGAGCAGCTCCTTGATCTTCAACGGCCTCTGGAACGGGATGATTCTGGGAAGACACATACCGGGTCATGGGTCAGGAATTAACGTTCAAAAGTTCAGAGAGCGAGAACAGAGAACAGAGCTCACAGTTCAGATCCTCACACACTGGGGGGAGGGGGCGCGTGATGCATTAACAGTATGAAAATCGCTGACGACTCGGTGCCCAGGATTTTAACACGGAGAGCATTCATTTAATTTTCCAACCAGCTGTGGGACCTTGTCTGCTTGGAGTGGACATACTGTAGCCCACATTTTAAACAGGTTTCACAAAAGCATAGCTTGCAAGAGTCCATAATAGTCTTCAAAGTTTCAAAAATGGGCAATCTACAAGCTCAAGACACGCTGCAACGTAAAACGTTGTGAGCTTGTAGATCGGTTAAGTGTCCAGATTTCTGTGGTGAGCTCGCCAACTGACTGATCATTTCTGCAATGGCTTTAACCCTGCAAGGCCCAGCGTTGCTTTTTGGCAACGTTTTTTAAATCATTTTAAAAAAAATGTTATAATTAGTTTTCCTGTTCTTTTTTCTCATTAACATCACCATTAAATCCTATTGTTTAGTATTACAATGCCATTGGCCACGATATTTGCACATAAATACCCCCCACAGGGGCTGACATTCACACCTCCCAGAGAAGTTGAAATTACAGAGTCTGGACGAACAACATCTCACTTTTTAACTGAAGCTATTCCTCACTAAAACATAAGTAAAATGCCTGTAATATTGTTTTTCGTGATCATTAGAATGTCTAGAACATGTACATATGTTAATATTGTGAAAAATATCCTCAAAATGCAAATTAGAGCATGATTTATGATTTATGATTTATGGCTATAAAACCTTACAAAAACATTATTAATGTTTTAACATTACATTTTCCTGTGATTAGGACTGCTACAACACCATCTTATTTTTTTTATTTTTTTTAGGCCATTAGAAATTAATTCGGGCCTTGCAGGGTTAAGTCCCCGTAACATCGGTTCATCATCAGCATACAGGGGAGTATACAGGGGAGTAGAGTGAGTACTATCAAAACCTCCACCGATCAGTCAGTCTGTCAGTCTGTCCGTCACATCACACTTTTGCCCTACTCATACAGGTATCTCCGCCACCGTGCGTTGCCCCTATCCATGCCAAACTTTCCACACACACTCCTTGGCTGCCAAACCACAACCTCCACCCCTCATTTCTCACATGGCCCTCTTCTAGCGCCGATTCTTGCAAAACACATTTTTGGACACTGCTCATATACAGATTTTGCCCTAAAATCCCACAAAGCGGTACACAGTATGTCTACAGTCATGTCATCAACATGGATCTGTCCCATTTAGCCCCACAATCAGGCCAATTCTTAAAACACATTTTTGGACACTGTTCCTACAAATCTTGGCCTAAAATCACGCAAAGCGGTACACAGTATCTCTAAACTTTAAGTCATGTCATCAACATCTGTCCCATTTCCCATATTCCCTGCTGATTGGCTACGACTGCCTTCTAAAGTTTGTGTATGCGACGTGACGGTCGCTTATCTCCCGATTAGGGAATCTTACTGGTGGAGTTCAATCTACTCTTTCCTATAAGTTTAAGTTATTATCCGGGGGTGGGGGGGTGGGGGGTGGGGGGGATGCCTTTGTATTTTAACAACATTGACTGTGTGGAGGTTGCAGCGGGTTTTTCAGGTCACAAGAGGAGAAACCAAGTGGCCTTAATGAACACAGAGGAAAAGGAGGGACCAGAGCGATCGCTCTGATGTACGTGCATGTCAACATATGCATGCTTATCTATGGAGGCAGAATGAGTACGTGTATGAGTGAGTGTGCATGCTTTTCCTTCATCTGTGTCCGTCTGTGTCTGACTTTATCAGTCACCAACTATCTGTAGTGTGTGTGTGTGTGTGTGTGTGTGTGTGTGTGTGTGTGTGTGTGTGTGTGTGTGTGTGTGTGTGTGTGTGTGTACTGTATGTATGTTTGTGTGCACTGTATGTATGTTTGTGGAAAAGTTGTGTATGTCCTAATGAGTTTGTGTGGGTGCCTCTCATCTAAGCCAGCACACACACACACACACACACACACACACACACACACACACACACACACACACACACACACACACACACACACACACACACACACACACACACACACACACACACACACACACACACACACACACACACACACACACAGATCGGAAACTTCCTGAGAGGAAAAGGAGGGAGGGAAAAAAAGCAGCGAGAGCATCAGGAAGTGTGTCTTTCCCCTCTGAATGTTTAAAAAGACAGACCGAATGAGGCAGGCAGCAACAGACGCACACGGACAGACAGACAGAGAGTGAAAGAGACAGCCTGGGAGAAAGTAAAATAAAATTAAGGGGCTGTGTCGTGTCCACCAAGGCGTTTTTTTTGTTCCTTTTGAATTCCATTCCTCGGTTCCACAACCATTGAAAAAATGGTAGTGCCTCGTATTTAAACGATATGCTGGAAACATGAAGTGACTATAGTCTAGGTGCTGAACGTGTTCTGCGCTGCGCGTTGGTTCACGTCGGCCATTTTTATCTGGTCGCAGAGACTTTGAACTCTGGACGTTTGATGAGCGTTTTCAACTGTGGTAAAAACATCTTGGTGCACGCACACACACACACACACACACACACACACACACACACACACACACGACACGGCCTAAGAGCCTAAAAGCCTGGCTAGCTAGCTACACCAAAGTGGTTTAAACCGACCAACGTCCCTACAGACTAAATTATGGCTTATGGGTGGTGGCTCTGGCATAGGAAAGGGTCACCAAAATCAGTAGGGGGTCATCCTCAGAGGAGCATGATGAAGATGTACAGTAAATGACATCAACCCAGCTGACTGGTACTCTAGTGTTGTAGTGATATGTTGTTTGGGTGACGTACAGTAGCCATCCTCAGAGCCCCGCCACTGATAGATAGATAGGAAAAGAGAGAGTACTCGAATCAGCATTAATTCCCTCAACTTCATTTCACATAATCGTACGCCTCCCCTAGGGATGGGACGATACGCAATATTATCGTTTACCATGATAAAAAAACACTCGCGATAATCGTATTGTGGAGATTTAATTTATCGTGATATCGTCCTCCGTCATGCACTGGGATCAATTCACCTTTTATTCGCCGAGCTGCATATCCGGTACCACTTAAACCCTCTAGAATTGGTAAAAGGTACTTATATGTTCCTTTTTTTCACTCTCTGCCAAATGCCTTTGTTGCGACGCGTTGTGAGCTTGTAGATCTGCTATTTTTTGGCAAATGTTCCGCCCCAGGATAATGGATTTTGATTATTGCGATAATATCGTAAAATCGCGATTTCTTTTGTCACAATAATCGTGATATGAAAGTTTCATATCGTCCCATCCCTACTCCCCATCCATACCTCTCTGCGTGTGTGTGTCTGTCTCTCTCTCTCTGCTATCTCTCTCTCAGGAGCATCCTGATAAAGCAGGTTTGTTTTCATCCCCATCATGTCCTCGTCACAGGCCACATTAAGTCCCTATCTTAATGACTTCTCATTGGGCTCCACTTGAGGAAGAAAGATTCTGGGAAAGGGGGGGGGGGGGGCTTCTGGAGATCAGAGGGCTAGCAGTAGAATGGCTAAACTATCTCCATCTCTGTTTATGCCTAGCGCTGGTGATGGGGTCAGGGGTGTCACAACGGGGGGCGGGGGGGGAGTGGGACTGAGTTACCAGGGCCCAAGGTGGAGGGGCCTTAATTATTTTATAGCTATTTAGCTATTGAAAAATAGCAGATATACAAGCTCACACCGCGCTGTGAGCTTGTAGATCTGATCTGATCTGATTTTTTGAAAAGTCGTGAAAATGTGTGCAAATCTTTGAATATTTGTATTTTTTAAGCCAACATTTGTAACTCAAATTTTGCTTCTGGGGGGTGGTCCCTGGAACTAAATATTTTGAGATGGGGGGTCCGTGGCCAAATACACATCAAAAGAGCACCACTGACATAGAAACATAGGTTTTTTACCAAAAACCTTAGAAGGATTTGAAATATTCAAAAATGTTCACGATCTTTCAAAAATAGCAGATCTACAAGCTCGCAGCAAGATCTGCTATTTTTCAATTGTTAAAGCACAGGGGCCCCACAGTGAATCCTTGTACCCAGGGCCCAGAATGTGGTGCGACACCCCTGGTGATGGTACTGATAGAGAGCATAGGGAGAAGCATGGGGGGGGGGGGGGGGTAGAGGGAGGGAGAAGCCAGTGTACAAGTGTGTGTGTGTGTGTGTGTGTGTGTGTGTGTGTGTGTGTGTGTGTGTGTGTGTGTGTGTGTGTGTGTGTTTGGGGGGGTGGGGCGGGGGCGGGGGCGGGGGGGGGGGGGGGGGGGGGGCTGTGGCTCTGAATGATATGCCTTTCCTTCCTCTGTGCAAGCATGCAGAGGCCGTTATTACAGCTTGCGATAAACGTGCTTGTGCACGTGCGTGCACTGCACACAACACCCTGCACTCACACACACACACACACACACTTGGACTGTAAAAAGCTTGAAATCACACATCTCATCCTCGAACTCTCTTCTCTTTACTCTCTCGCACGCTCACAC